>NW_009606613.1:0-37350 GCF_000690535.1 Cariama cristata | reverse complement strand
CCACTCTTCCCCCAGCCTGTAATGCTGCAGAGGGAAAACAAAAAAAAAAACCAAACCAGAACCACAATAAAATGAACATTTTTGTCGACACTGCCTCAGCACCTAGAGAGATGGAGGAAAGTCATTGCTCAATGTGCAGTTGAGGTAAGACAAGCCTAACGGTATATTATGATAAAAAAGGACGGGGACAGGTTGGTCAAAGACTGGAACAGGCTTCCCAGAGAGGGGGTCGATGCCCCAAGCCTGGCAGTGTCTAAGAAGCATTTGGACAATGTCCTTAACAACACGCTTCAGCTTTTGGTCGGCCCTGAATTGGCCAGGCAGCTGGACTGGATGACCCCTGTAGGTCCTTTCCAGCTGAACTTGTCTATCCTCTTCTA
The DNA here is from genome assembly GCF_000690535.1 of Cariama cristata. Classification (NCBI taxonomy): domain Eukaryota; kingdom Metazoa; phylum Chordata; class Aves; order Cariamiformes; family Cariamidae; genus Cariama; species Cariama cristata. Next base: position 36,970 of record NW_009606613.1, on the reverse strand, counting down.
ATAAAGTCCTCCAGCTGCCAGGGAATCAAGGCAGCGCTGAGAATAATCTAAAATACTCCACACAGGTAACAGGTAAGAGAAAGCCCCTACAACCCACTTCCATGGCAAGAGTCTCCAGCCAGCCTTGACCCCAGAAGTGTAGGCTGATCTCGGCCAGGCACCTCGCGCCCGCCATACGTACACCCGCCAGCTAAGGTATATGAAAGCGCACGTACCCTACGTAAAGCCTTAAGCGTTCCCGTTCCCCCTCTCTCCTTTGAACTACGCTCATTCAAAGCTCTGTCGTCGTTCCAGTCTCCAGGAGCGAGTGCTTCCCAACATCCCGAATCCTCTGAAGGTCCCGTCCTCTCAAAACCCGGCAGTCAGGAGAACTTTTTTTCAGCAAAACTTGCAAACCTGCCAAAGCACGTGGCTTCCATCACTCGAAAACATTTCATTATCTTCTGCCAACCGGACAAGGCTCTGAGCAACCTGACTCAAGCTGGATCTGATGACTTCCAGAGGTCCTTCCCAACCTGAATTATTCAGTGACTCTCCTTCATATTCATGGGACAATTTCAACTGGAAAGACACACCGAGGCCTGAACCTGCCGGACATTCTTTTGGACTCTGGTCCCCTTCCAGTGTTAATGCAAACTGGAGAAGGTTTATAAGTAAATAGGAAAAGCATCCCAAAATATCCTTAAACCTTGTGATCACTCCAGAAACGAGAGCATACAGGTTCAAACCTTCCCAGACAGAACCGAAGCTGGTTCTTCCATACCCCCAAGATAAATCCTAACCCGGGGACTACTGGGTTGAAGGGGAAAATCAGCACCTCTCTTTGCTCTTTGTTTCCTCTAATTTTCTCATAAATGACTGAAATGAAACATTTTGGGTTGAATGAAATAATTTGTATTAAACGCAACCAGACGGGCTGGCAGGCAAATGGGGTGTTTGGAGAAGAATAAATATTAATTATTATTCAAACTGAATGGAATTATTTTTATGTTTTCAGTTTGTTTGCCAAATTAAACATAACATCACTGTCACAGCCCGGGCTGAAGAGGCAGGAAAAGAACTTGGCAGAACTGGGAGTGAAGGATGGGGACAAACTGGGATGATGCAGGAGCCCAAGCCTGGAGACGAGACCGGGAGGAAGCCCTGGGAAAGCTGCTGAAGAAGCAGTGCTTAAGGACTGACGGAGAGGGATTTTCCTAAACCCTCTGGGCAGAGTAACTACAGATGCTGGCTATCCAAGTCCCAGACTGGGAGAAAAACAGATTTATTTGCCCCAATAAAATTATCTTTCTTTCCTTCCCAAAATGATTGTGACTGCAAAGATTTCTCTTTCTTTTTTACACTGTGAGACGTTTTCCTTGTTCCCCCACACCCTGGTGAATACACCTGAAATGTTTTTAAAGGAAGAAAGCCAATTTGTAACGCTCTATTTAATTTTTAAAACGATGTCGTGCCCTATTCTTTAATACAATCCTGACTATTTGTTCACACAGAAAAAAATGTATTTTATACAATATTCACAAAGGGTCACGTAAATACATAAGCAGAGAAAGAAAAAAAAAAAAAAAAAAAACAGGATTAAAAGATAAGGAGGCTGTCCATCTTATAGCATGGGTATGGCACCGGAGGGAACCTGCAAGGCAGAAGGCACGGCTACCAGGCGAGGCTAAGCCCCCTGAAACTGCTCTACAGGTGCTATAGGAAGGGGCAGAGATGTATAGCGTCCCGCTAACTAACAGCTCCTACTGATATCTCTGAAATCATGAACTGCTTGCAAAGGAAACCTCCCTGCCTGCCTTTGCAGGGAGTCGCTCCGCCAGGAACGCGAGGCTCCGGAGGAACCGAACCTAGGATAACGCCGCTGACCTTTGGGGTTTTTTCACGTGGCAATTAGAAATGCTCATTTATCCTCTGATATGCACAGAAGAGCCTGGAGCGTGCCAGGACCCGTAGATGCCACGCTTGCAGGACGTTATCGGGTGCTTTTAGCAGTCCGTGCCCTGCAACATCCCTCCTCCTAACAATAATAACCATTTCCAACAACCACAACAAGTTTGTTATCTTATCACAGCAGCATCCCTCCGTGAGATTAGTCAGGCATCCCAGTGTCATGTTTTATCTCTAAAGCCTTGGCTTTAGGCATAGCACGCGCCTACCCCAGAAAGCCAGGTGTATTCCAGTCAAACCGACGGGGATCTGTAAACATCTCTTCTTTTTTTTTTTTTATGATATGCACAAAGTTTGCAAGCCTGCTTTAAATTGAATACAGTTCCGACATCTACTTAAGCTTCTGCAATAAATGGGCCAATGATTAAAAAAACAGAGGAAAACCCTTAAAAGTCGGGTAAACGTTTCCTGAAAGTAAATTCATACGGTTCATACGTAACAGAAGTGTGGAGTTTTATTCAAAACCTGCAAAAATGGGTTGTAGAGGGCAGACATTAGTGACAACGCTTTCACCTGATCCCCTGCCCAGCGCAGCGGAGTCCTGGAGCACCAAAAAGCAAGACCTGCTAAGCAGGACGAGGCTTAAAACTGTGGTTTAACCATAGAGGATGGGTTTTAAACCTGATGGCACACCGGCCCGTCAAAGGGCTTGTTGCAACCCTCCCCATCTCCCTTCCGCAGCTACAAAACCCCACCGCAAGGATATTCACCCACCGGCACCAACAAGCTCCTGCAAGAAGGCAAAGGACATTATTATAACAGCAAAGGGCCTGGCAATGCTCATCAAATAAATAAATATTAAGTACCTCATCATACCCCCTCGATGGGAGAGACGTGGCAGAACAGCCAAGAAAGGCTGAATAAGCAAAAGGCTCGAGGATCCTCAAGGGGATTCTACATAAATAGAGATGAATAAACTATTAAAAAAACCCCACTCTATAAAGGGCTCTTTATTGCGACGCGTTAAACGAGCATCTATTTTCTGCAACGACTAGTACAGCGTAGCTCGTAAAAGCGCATAGGCCACCATTTTACTCGTAAAAAAGCGCAACATTATGAACATCTTACTAGGAACACTTGCCCAGATCAACACATGACAGAGCCTGCACCAGTTTCTTTATCTTACCTAAGGAAACAATACAGAAAAATCTTAAGGATGACAAAAGGTACTCGATAAACATGCGGGGATGTTTCAGTAAGAAAACTGGAAGTGGCACTTTGATGCTGAGATGATCCCGGCGCTGGTGTAAGATGCAGAGAGAGAGGGCTGTAGATGTGAGGATGCCCTCGCTTTGAAAAATATAACGTGGAAGAGAGAGGTCTGCGTTACGGCGTTAACCGCAGCACAGCAGGGAACATCCCTTCGGCTGGGGGAGAACAGGCTGATGCTCAGATCACCGGCTGGAGGACACCCCACTTTTTCAGGACTAGGGAACACGCTCCGGGAATCCCCTCCAGGTTTCCATCAGTGAGTGGTAGAGCCAAGCAAATGAGTAAAATGTAAAAGCAGTCAAAGCAGCGTACAAGCGAGTGTATCCCCAGAAGCCAAAGCTTTGAACTACGGTATCGGCCAAGACACTTGTGTTACGGCAGGGCTATCTACCTCCCAGGTGCATCCTCGGAGCAGTTTGCTGCTTCCCCCTTCCACACCCCTCTTCTGGCAGCCCTTCTGTCGATGGGGCTACACAGCAAAAAAAACAAACACCTCATGTAATTATTGAATTACTTTTCCCCCTAATTACTTTTTGCCTTAATTGGGGTAAACCAGAAATCCTACAAAAGGAAAGGAGGCAGCAAAAAGCCCCAGTGGCAGCAGAACTCTCAGAAAAATCATGGGGAAGCGGTGACTCAGTAAGAGCAAGTACAAGTTTCATCAAAGCTGCAGCCCACGACAGGCTGGGGGGAGGCAAGGAAAGAGCTTCCCAGCACAGCACCGCGGTCCCTCCTCATCTCCATCAGCTACGTGCCCAATTCGGGGACTTGGGGAGAGCACACGATGGATGCGTCTCTGACGGGATCTAAGTGGGGACGGGGGGTGAGGAACCCCAACCGCGTTGCTGATGTCCTGGAGGAAACCTCCTCGGTGGAGATAGGAAACAGAAAAGGTGTGCAGGTACAAAACGGGGCAGAGAGGCTGCACTACAGCCGGGAGTCACATTCGAGGAGGGGGAGCTTGTGCCTGCAAGGGCAGCGTGGATGAGCAGACCATGACCAAAATGTAATTTATATGAAGATGTTTTGAATTTCTTCCAGCTACTCCAAAGTCAATAATGCATAACAGCTCCTTGCTGCTTGCGCACAAAGGTTTCTGCAGAGAATATAGTTTGATTACAATTACAGGACAGCATTTAAAATTAATCACCGCAATAGCCCACGTTCAGGTGCACTATGCAATTTAATTATTACACTCCTTGCTGTGCATAGCATCTTCTTCAACCTGCAGCCTACAGAATTTCCATCCTGGCAATATGTGGTTTCCACCCTGTGGCAATATAGGGTTAAAAAATATATATATTTGGAGGGTAATGCTTTTGGGTTTGTTTGTGTTTTTTTTTAATATAACTTCAACTTTCAGAAGTCACAGTCAGCATGATACCATTTATACCAGCACGGGTGATGTGTAGGGCTGTGATATAACTTAAGAGGAGATGGCTATATATGAAAACCTGGTGCTATACATATCTATGGCTATATATGAAAGAGAGCATTCAAACCTGGTGCTGTGTACTCACTGAGCCCATCCAGGCTGAGCAAGGAGAACCAGCACCGCCGCGGCATAGTGGAGTGGGGACGTCTTGGCTCCTGCTTCACCTTCAGTCGCAAACCCAGCCTACAGACATGGAGTCTAGTAATGGTGGCAATGACAAAGCAAGGGGCAAAATGAAGTACTGCTTCTCCAAACCCCTTCTCTGAGAGTAAAGGAACATATCGAGCTCTTTGAGGTATCATTTTCGGTGATAAATCTGATGATGATGGTCGCTTGCCACTCAGCAACGCCAAAATCCCCTATTTTCTTCCCTGTAGTAAAATGAATTTCAATGCCTCAAAGATTTTCTTCTTTCAAAGAGTAACAAGGAATATAGGGGAAAAATAATAATAATCTGAAGATCAAATATTCAACATATAAAAAAATGCACAGAAATACCAAGAAATTCCTGGTTTCTTGATTTCACAGCGAAACCGAGTTCTGCCATTTTGTCCCACCTCGAGGACTAATAACCTAGCTTGCTATGAACGTGGTGGGTTTTGCAGCCGTGTGCGTCCTCCGCTTTCGGATCAGTAGGATCCCAACTCAAAAGGCACGGTAAGTCTCAATAAATATGCAAATAACTTCAAAAGGAGATTAAAAACCTTTGCCCTGTTTATGTAACAGGGTTTGTGCGTCGGTAACAAAAAGGGCAGCAGCTTTCTTATTTTAACCATTCCTTGAAGGTCATTTCTACTCAGAAATACTTCTTTTTAAGACCTCAAAACTTGTTATATTACAAAGACAGAGCTAAACATATGGCCTTCGGCTGGTTTGAATTAGCTCACCTGTATCAACCGCGTTTCATCAATACGTGCTGCCACAGTAACTGCTTCCTCGGCTGGAATGCTAATTACTCCCCTCCGCTTCCAGGAACAAGAGCATTAGACCTACAAAAAAAAGATTCCTTTCTCCTCCTCTCATTAACTAGTTTTACTTGCTCAGCACATTAATGCAGAGCTAGGAGTGATTATACAGGGGCAGCACATGAGCTGCATAAATCTGCTTGCTGTACACATTAGCCGCAGGGACTTGGGCACAACGAGGGCGATGCTGGAAGGAAACCCAGCGTCCTCGCCAGCGGGTTCGCCTTGGGTACCACAGGGGAGAGCATCATCCCAGCCCCGGGCAGCAAAGGCAGGGACTAAACCTGAACTCTGCCGCTGTTACGAGGTGTTCAGGTTCAGGGCTTGACCTTCCCTTTCTAAAAATAATCTTGCCACCAGCGTATTATTGATTTAGAAAGGCGGGCAGGTCTTCTGTTCACCTGAAGGATTGAAATGACCTTCATTCTGCTGATAAAATGTGTTGGATTGACAGTGCAGGAAAGCAAAGGCTTGTATTTAGTAATTGAGTAAGTACAGCGAGGACATCACCGGCAGAGAGTTTGTATGCCTGCAGATGTGTGCAAGTATCTGGAGACACCTCCCTATGAAGCCTATTGATTTACACCAGGAGCACGAGCAAAAAAAAATAAGGAATTAAAAAACAAAAAATAAAATCTAACATTGCCAAATACTCATGCCATCCACCAAACCTCACCATCCTGGTGAATGCCAAGTCTTGTTGCTTGGTGAGGGTGGATACAGAAATGCAGGATGCCATGCCCTGCCTTTGGAAGATGCCTGGCTTTGCATTTACTCTGAATGGATATGCCAGAAGCTTTAACATCCACGTTCCTCTTCCTAAATACCTATGAGTTGGGCTCTCCCAACAGACGATGTTTGCTCCTGCTTTGTCTTGTGTGTGATAAAAAAGTCAGGCACTATTTTGCAGCAGAAGTCATTCCGCCTGCCCTATAACCAACTGACAGACAGGAGTTACTGGTAGTTGAAGTATTTTGCTTTGTTTCTTAAACACTTCTGAAAGCAAAGATTTTGGGATAAACATCCCGAGGGAAGCAGGAGAGGTTTCTCCAAGGCCAAAGCGGGGCCAGATGGGTTCAAGTTGCTGCCAGATGGACCTGCAGAGAACCACCTGGACCACCTTGACCAGTCAATTAGTCAAGGAAGCCCCAGGGACTTCTAGGGATGATTTAACTATTGGTTAATGCAAGAGCTGGAAGGCAAACAAGTGGACGAGTCGGTGCATAATCAATCGCAGCGCATTCGCTGAGTCAGTGGCTGGCAGCGTTTGATACCGAGCTTACAGCAAATGCCTCCCGAATTTCCCTTTGCTTGCTTCATACCAGTCTCACACCCCAGCTCCCTTTGCTCTTTTACACCAGACTACGATACTGAATCCTTTTTTCACATGAATACAGGGTCTTCTCCTGCTTTAGTACAAAACCCAGAACCCATACACCACCCACTCAGTTCACACAGGCCAACAATCACTTCTCCGATAATCCTCACGTCCCGGCAATTACCTGGATGGCAGCTGAACTCATGATGTAGAGCTGAAAAGCTTCATCTACCATCATCAGCCTTGCATCTACTTCCTCAGGTCTGGTTTTTGAGTAAGTACCCCAAGGCTATGTGAGCTGCCTTCACTCATCTCATCAAAATACTACACTAGGAAGAACATACATGGTGATTAAAACCAGCTTGTATCTCCTCATTGCAAGAAGAAATTTCCCCCTCTAAAAATAAAGTGAAAATCTTGCCCCCCATTCTCAGGCTCCTCAGCAAGCTCTGGGAGATCTTACCTCAAATTCAGTTAAAAGCAAGGGTGAGAAATGTCTCCTCAGGTTGGAAATTTGATCTATTTTAATTTTGCTAAAATATCAAAAAGGGTGAGAAAATCAAGTCACGGGTCTTTTATTTAAGCTGGTCAAACACCGGAACAGGCTTCCTAGAGAGGCGGGGGATGCCCCAAGCCTGCCAGGGGTTGAGAGGCATTCGGACAATTCCCTTAATAATTTGCTTTAACTTCTAGTCAGCCCTGAAGCGGTCAGGCAGTTGGATTAGAAGATCGTTGCAAGTCCCTTCCAACTGAAATAGTCTGTTCTGTTCTATTCTATTCAACTCTTCAGAGCAAAATGAGAAACAAAAGAAGAGGGAAGCAAGCTGGCCACCTCAATGAAGTCTTGGGTTAAAGATGACCTCACGTTTACCAGCTCTGATGGCAGGTGAAGCACTGAAATGTTTTCCATGGGAATCCAGAAAGAAAAGCAAGAGATGTAAAAATGGTTGCGGGGAAAAAAATTCTGAGCTCCAGGCACACAAAAAGACAGATGAGAAAGGCTGGATTTTGTAGTGATCAGGAAGAAACAAGTCTAAGCAGAAAGGAAGATCCGCAAATTTTCAGTTCAAAAATAGCAGCTTAATTTGTACCTATTGATAACATTTTCTGCAACAGAAGCAAAAAGAGAGCAAGGACGTACGCCGGTGGGGACCCCACAGATAGCGGGAGGGGGGACGAAGCAGAACATCTGAAGGACGAGGGGTAACAAAGGCTCCTAAGTTGATGGAGAAGGTGAATCTCAAGGACACGTCAAGGAGCCTGAAGGACAAAGCTGGAGATAGAAAGAGACCATTGGAAAGTCTGTTGAGGTCCTTCACCGGACGAGGAGCAGGCGGTGCACTAGAACGGAGCTCAGATGGAGGCACAGGAGAGAAATGCTCCCGATAACTCGGGGCTGGGCATGCATCCTGCAAGAAAATACAGTCAGTGCTTCAGGAGGGGAAATCTAAGGCTCTGTACTCAAGACCCATCCCGATAATCTATTTTCAAACCAGAGTACAATAAAATGTCCTTACACAGACAGGACCTAAAGCTGTCACTGCTGAGAAGAAGCCAGGAGCCCAACCGGCAACAGAAGTAGGCCACAGGTAAATGGAAAAAATCCCCATGTTATCGCAAGATTACTATCAAAAATACCAGCAATATTTTTGAGGGGTACAAACAACAACATACTTTCATAAGTTATTGTTCTACATTTTTGCTTGCTCCTTGATCTCAAGGCTTCAAAGATTTGTTTGTTACACTAAGAAGAAATATTTAAGAACAGATTCCTGCTTGGGATGACTTCTTTGGTATCCAAGGAAAAAATGCACCAGCTGCCTGGAGCTGTTTGCCATTCTTATTTACCGACAGAACGGAGCTCTTGCACATTACTGGGGGGGGGTGGGGGGTGCAGTTTTAACAAGAAATATTGGAAATTGTTGCAGATAGCTTACATTTCTAAAGACTGCTCTCCAAGCAACTGTCGCTGCTTTTTGGGACGAGCGTGTAATCACAGAGAGAAAATCTCCTTGAGATGTAAGGATTTTACACAGTTTTTTTTATCTCTAAGTCTTTGTTTACTCCAAAAGTCATTGGAATGGAATCTGCATTAAGGAGAAATCATAGAATCACAGAATGGTTTGGGTTGGAGGGGACCTTGAAGCTCCTCTGGTCCAACCCCCTGCCCTGGGCAGGGACACCTCCCACCAGACCAGGTCGCTCACAGCCCCATCCAACCTGGCCTTCAACACTCCCAGGGATGGGGCAGCCACAGCTTCTCTGGGCAACCTCTGCCACTGCCTCACCACCCTCACTGGGAAGGATTTCTTCCTTGTATCCAGTCTAAACCTACCCTCCCTCAGTTTAAATCCCTTGCCCCTTGTCCCATCACCGCAGGCCTTGGTAAAAAGTCTTTTACAGGATAGTGACGAGCGTCTTACAAGTACTTAAAGGCTGTACGGACGACAAAGGCAGAGGAAGTAGAGCTAAGAGTTACATTAGTATTAACGACACAACAATTTAAGATGGCTATCAAGAAATGGCATAAAAACCATAATAGTTATTAGACGTGGAAAAAATTCCTAAGTACAGCGAAAACCCGTTTACTCAAGGTGTGATGAATACAAATGAAATGCCTACAGAGTCTCGGCCACCTTCCAGGAAGACTCCCAGGCCGAGGCAGACAGCATTAGCTATTCCTCACCAACCTAAACCCACAGGCAACGAGGTGGAAGAGGGCACAGGACCACACACGGACCCGAGGTTTTGATCTGCTGTGCTGTTTGAGGAGCCCTGCAGAGAAAACCCAACCGTCGCGGCAACACCACCAAGGGATGGATCAAGCCAACATCAGCTGCCTACAGAAACACGCGTTTTTTCAATCTTTGCAAAAGAGACACAAAGTTCGAATGATCGGAACCGGTACTGCATAGACAACAGTACACTAGAAAGTGTCTTTTTTTTAAATTTTAACAGCAAGTGTCTAAATGTAAAGAAACCTGGATTAATCCATAGCATTGCCTCTCTGCCAACCCTCTCCAGCACACCACACGTGGTGATGCCCTCTCAATTTGGCCATTTTTTACTTCGGAGTAGCCATGCTCACAGCAAGGTAAATACTTCATACATAAAGAGCAGTTGACAGCCAGCCTTGCCTAGCCTTCAGGAAACAGTCCGATGGATACAACCTGTTTTTCTGCTATTTGTTCTTATTACTTTTTAATTTCTAATTCTAACTGATAAGGGGGAGACTCCCATGGATCACAGGGACCGGCTACTTGGGGAGAAAACAAAAGCACAGGAAAAACAGAGGCTCACAAAGTAGTTTTATTTCTTTTTATAACTGAGGGAATTTGCAATATTGCTTAATGATAAGCTAGTAAATTTTTAGCTGATTAAGCAAATCTTACTCCAGTAAAACTTCCTTTGTAAACTGTTACAAAGAGAAAACTTCATTTCTGTGCAATTTGTTTCCCCAAAACAACCACATAGCAATTAAAACTAAATTACTGCTTTAAGTGTCCTGTTCACGGTCTTCTACAGTTTTTCCTTTTCCCTTGTAGATTTTTTTTCCCCCAGTGTCCTGCGCAGAATCTGAAGTTTTCAGACCGAGTTTAACGCAACAACTAGGGCCATATGCAAAGAAGAACACAAGCGCTCAGGCACTATAGCTAATGTAAATGTTAAAAATCACACAAGAGAAGATAATTTAAAAAAAAAGTGCACATAACACAGCAAAGGAGTAGAAAAGCGTACTGTACGGGCCATCCTTGCAAGGGCCGACGGAGGGGTCGGTTGACCTCGGAGGTCCCTGCCTTTACTGACTTACATACTTCTGCGAGGCTCATTAAAGGCTCCAAGCACAAAGCATCAAACACTTCAAGTAAAAGTTGGTCTCCATGGGAATAGAGGACAAACCAAAAATAACTATGAGACGACATTTTAACAATTTTGCAGGAGATCGTCATGGCAATGAAGAGAGTTGTAACCTGTTGTCATGATAACCAAAGTTTTAAATTAATGGGAAAGCATTCCGCTTCCACTTCATCTTTATTCATAACGGGTCTAACATCCACGATGGGAGAATTACACATGACCGCCTTGAAGGAACCAGACAGCTGGGGAGAAGCAAGGGAGGGATAACACACTCTCTGGGTAAAAAAGAAATTAAAAAACACTCCAGCCAAAGCAAAGACTGATAGGATAGAAAAGAACCCAGAGATGAAAATGCACGGGGAGATGCATGATGCCTATTTGAGGGAGATGCTCTCCTCCGCCCTTCAGCGACGTTATCCTTGGTATGGGACAAGTAGCAGAAGCTTTGGCAGGGAGCAGGCGGGTCACTTGGGCCAGCCGCTCTGGCAGAAGCCCCACCAACATTCAGGGAAGCAGCAACCTGAACAACTTCTCCTTTTAACAGAGACCAATTAAACGGACCAAGCTAGTGCAGCCCTGCTGATGCCAACTCTTCCCTCTTTACCTGGAGTCCTTGCGTTTTGGCAGGTGGATTTTGGCATGGGAACAATGGGTAAGCTGGAAAGTGAACACCAGCCCCATGCCCAAGGACTCTCCTCCCTGTAACGGCAGTGGGATCACAACAAGTCTTATCCTTCATATGTACCTGACATCAGCCACTCGCTTTTACACCACTGCTTATCATTTCTTCTCACCAGTTTCAGCATAATTTGAAACTTTCAAGATTTTTTTAATCTTGATGGAGGCATTCCCATGGCTGCCAGAGAGAATAACGCAGCTCTTTGTTGACGAAATGGCAGAAGAACGGTTAAGAGCAAAGCACGTGTCGGTGGCACCTGCCTCAGCAGGTCATTACGATTGCAGTGCATTAAAACAATCACAGTACGTCCAGTTTCTCAAGACACCCAAACTAGGGGAAAAAAAAAGACGAGAGCCATAAGCCCTCCAGATAGAGGGGAAAAAGGGGCAGTAAGTAAATCACCAATGTTGCCTAACGACTGCAAGGCGAGACAGGATGAAGAGAAGAAAGATCTCAGTCACCATCAACTCTTAAAGGGCACAAATGGCTCATCTAAAAACTAGCTGCTCTTTGCCAAGCAAGGGGGCCCCAAGAGATGTGATGAGGACTTGACAGTCGCATGCTTTCTTCTCCATCCAGCATGCACGTGGTCCAGGCGAACCCTGCAAATACATTCCTCTTGGTGTTGTGAGCATGTGGGTATGATGGAATAAGCAAGAGCGAGATGAGGCATGTTGGGTTTTTTTTAACAAGTCACCTTCCCCTTCTACACATCTCACTTGCATTTTACTAGAGATACCGCAACAAGCTGCATGACACAGACAACTCCCACCATCTTTGGAATTTGATATCAAATACAAATCAAATATGTTACACTAACATAGGTGGACCCTCTTGTAGCCTCCATCACTCACAGCCAGCTAGCAGCACTGACCTTCGAGTGTTCGCCTGGACACAGAAGCAGAAATGCATTTCTGCTCTCTCCCTCGCATCAGATAGGGAGACGTCAACCACTAATTTTACAATTTAAATCCTTGCACCTTGGGGTCCAGGGCTGGAGGAGAAGAGACAAACTTATCAGGTTCAAATGCATGTTCCAAAGGTCAAGCACCAAACTGAGGTCCCTGCATGGGAAGGGAAGTGCTGTTATCCTAAACTCTCCGAAGCCAACAGAAAGAGATGCGTAACTGCAAAGAATGATCTCCCCACCTAAGATCTGAAAGTGTCTCAGATGGCTGCAAGAGACCGGAGAGTCACCAACCTGCTGCTCATGCATTCAGTGAGATGCTGTAGAGATGTGCACCCCGAGTCTGAGCCCAGCAGTCTGAGACCCTGAGTTATATTAACAGGCTCAAAGCAAACCATGCCCTGTTTAAAGACTACATAATCATTACTGTGTCTTCACTTATGAAAAATTGCTCTGTTCACCCTGGAAGTCCTATGATAGTTAATGATACCACTGTTTCCTTAACTGTTTTCAGAGGAGAGAAAAACATTCTGGCAACAGAATGCCTGAACACTACACGCATCTTTACCCACACCTTCATCAAGCAGTACAAAGTGGTCCTCATCTCAAGAAATAATCACTAATTTGAAATAAGAAGAAACCAGAGGTAAACAGAAGTTCAGATGCATACACGCTCGTATCTTTCCGAACGAAACAACTCATTGTCAGGCTATTAAAATCTACTTTTTTCCCCTATCTGATTTCATTTACAGTTATCATGTGCTTTGCATCTCCTGGGAATGCCACCAAAATCGACAAGTCCTTCTCCCTAGAGATGGATGCTCTTCTCTGCAATACATCAGGTTACTAATAACAAGAGACAGTAACATCATTTTTGAGTGCAATTGGATGGCAACAAACCAAGCATAAGGCTGAAGCTGCCCCTGATTATCTACTAAAGAGAATTTCTTAACTATGAGATACAAAGGTCTTCACCTGTCGTTACTCCAGGGTTTCATTCTTGCACTTCTCCCTCCAATCCTCACACCCAAGAACTGCTGCCCACAACTCAAGTCTTCCGAGAGCTCATCTTTTCAGCCTGATCTCTTCTTTATTATTCTTCTCTATGAAAAGACTCAGAATTATTTTGTTTATGAAGTGAAACAAGTTAGACGTGTCCCCAGGGCAAAGGCTGCTGGGCTGGCAGCACTCCAGAAGGGACCCGTTGGGGACCGGCTTCAGAGGTGGGCACGGCCAGCCCTGGGGTGGTGGTCACAGGCTGCTGCCCTTCTCTGGAATATTAAAGTGCAGTGTTTCTTTCCCAAGACCAGTGCTAAGACAGAATCCCAGTACAAGATAGACGTGGGTTTGTTAGAGCAGGTCCAGAGAAGGCCACCAAAATGGTGAGAGGGTTGGATCACCTCTGCCATAGCGAAAGGTTGGGAGAGTTGGGGTTGTTCAGCCTGGAAAAGAGAAGAAGAAGAATCGAGGCCTTTCAATACATAAAGGGGGCTTCTAAGAAAGACAGAGAGACTTTTTACCAGGGCCTGCAGTGACAGGACAAGGGGCAATGGCTTTAAACTGGAAGAAGGAAGATTTAGATGAGGTATTAGAAAGAAATGTTTTATGCTGAGGGTGGTGAGGTGCTGGCAGAGGTTGCCCAGAGAAGCTGTGGCTGCCCCATCCCTGGAAGTGTTCAAGGCCAGGTTGGATGGGGCTGTGAGCAACCTGGTCTGGTGGGAGGTGTCCCTGCCCAGGGCAGGGGGTTGGAACTGGGTGGGCTTTAAGGTCCCTTCCAACCCAAACCATTCCGTGATTCCACGACAGGCTCTGATGCGGGCACGAGAAGTGTCCCCAGGATTTCAGACAAGCAGCAGACAGCAGCTACCTTTGCCCAACTAATGCAACTCTCACGTCCCTCTCTGCCCACAGGTGACTGATCGTCTCCACCCAACACCTGCCCACAGCTGGTGACACGAGGAGGATCATTAGGACCAACATCAGGAGCCAACGCAGCCAACTGCTCGGTAAGCAGTGGGATTCGCTCTTTTATGCTTTACTTTAAATGACAAGAAGAGGCGGCCGCCCCACGGAGCCGCCCACCGCAGGGATGTGTCGGTAGGGTGGCCGGGAGCACAGTGATACCGGCAACGGAGATGGCCAAAACCCAGTCCCTTCAGTGGCAGAGCAAGGACAACAGTGATGTTTACTGTTCTCATTCCTGTCCTGTGAAGGAGGCAAAACACACAAAATTAAACCACCTCTCCATCGGCACATACAACAGAAAAAAACATAGTGACAGATAACACATAACTCATTGTGCCTTGACCTGCGGGGACATTTCAAGCAGTAGCACAATTTTCCTTCCAGCTAAACAAAGATTTATTGGATACTATAAGCTCAATGGAGAAACCATGTTTTCCAAAGACTCTGAAAAACCTACAATAGGTAAAATATTCCCCCGGAGAGCTCAGCTCTGAGCCACAATGACCCACAGGGCTGCTCCGGCAGCGTGCCACCCCAGAGAGGTGCCGAGCACGGAGCTGACGGCACTACATCCCGACCAGAACAAGGACACAGGGACACCTTCCCCAGGCACCGCCATGCCACGGCACCATCGTCAGGAGCCCAACCTTGCACCCTGCCACAAAAGCTCCATTTTTTCCCAGTTTGAGGATTACAGCTCTTTCTCGGCCTCACGTGAAGCGACCACCAGGATTCATATATGATGAGGCTGTTGACAAACATGTTTATCGCAAAACAATCCGGAGACGGCAATTCCTGCAAGGAAACGAGCCCTTCTCAACATCAGCAGAAATTCAGGGGTTAGGGATGGGGGAAGGACCGGTGGGGGTGAGGGGAGGGGAAGGAAAAAAAAAAGGCCGTAACACTAAAGAGTCTTTCAGAACTCATTTATTTGAGCAATGCCAAGCCAGCTCACTGATGCAATATTTTCTTCCTGCACTCTGAGCCAGGGCTTTGGGATCTAATAAATCATCGCTGGCCGCAGAGACATTAAAATTCTAGCCCAGTACTGCATTAGATGAAATGAGGCCGAATGCCAGCAAGCGCAGGGAGAGGGAAAGGCAGGCACACGCACTTTAAAAGAAGTATACGAATGCGTTTGCATATAAGTAACTCCTGATTTTGGTTTCAGACGAGGCTAAATCTAACGGAGACAGAATAGCAAAAGAGATTAACGAGCCATTGCTCAATCGTGCCACTCCGGGAAAGCTGATCCCCATTAAACTAAAACTAAGATGCTAGGTATAAAGCACAGTAGAAAAACAGACTCGGTAATTTACAGATCTGGTACAAACCAGGGCACTATTTCTGAAGCTTATAAAAGTCTTTTACGACCCCGTACCAGATCACGTTTCTGTACGTACAGACCTCTGCACTGTATCGCCTTGACTGCGCACGGTGTAAAAAATAATTGTGCGCCAGGAGGGGAGAAAAATTCAATATTTAATCTACAAACATGTTTCCAGAAGTCAAGCCACAAAATTTTAATTTATTACCTTCAGAGTGCAAAAATATAACAAGTATCTAACCACTTACTTGCTGTGCCAGACAAAGAAAAAATACAGAGAGAAGGGGGAGAGGAAAGGCAGCAAATAGTAAGGGTTTTCAACGGATCATGAGGCAGTATTGGAGCTTATTTTCAATCATTTAATTGAAGCACCTGGGGATTTAAGAGGCATTGAATGTGTGGTGTGCAAGTATGCACAGAGAAAAACAAAAACAAGCGAGGATACGAATTTGAACTGCAAATGGCAGAAAAAAACCATGCAGAAAAAGCCATTTGTGTTAGACTCGGTGAGATTTTAACCTACAACTGCGAGATTCCGAGCAGGCGTGGGGTTTCAGTGCCAGGAGACATCTTCGTTGTGGTTTACCAACAACCCCCATCCCAAATTCACACGACGACAAGGTCACACTCCAGCTTCACGGTGCCCAGGGCAGAGGCTCCCCAAGCGCTCTGCGGAGAAGCACCGGCCCATTTCACGACTGCTGACGGACCTCTGCCAGCCGACGCCGGTGCTCTTCACCTCCAGAAGGAAGGGTTTTAAAAACTGAGCTAATATTTTTTCCACAATTTCTACCACTGGAAGAGAAGCACCATGGTTTTGTGAAAGGAGGTGTGCTAGACTGCAAACAAGGGGAAGGAGGTCTCTAAAATAAGCTCTCCGTAGAGGGGCTCCATCCTAGGACCACCACCCACATCAGCAGCTTTCTCAACAGGGCAACGTGGACACCCAGAGATAGTTACGGGGCGGGAGGAAACAATTACGGGGGCTTGGAAAGCAATGAAGTCGAAATAAGTTTAAGATTTGATTACGGCAAATCAAGCGTGACTTGGCAAAGGGACCCAGAGGCATGGAGAACCAAAATGCCACAGAGACAACAGCCAACGTGATCTTTGACTGCAGCAAAGTCAAGGGAATATATAGGGAAACATAGGGAAGTGAAGGGAGAATATAGGAAAAGTTGTTTTAAATGGTGTAAAACAATACAACTATGGTTAAAACAAATAAAAAGAAGATGGCTTAGAATCACGCTATAAATTAACAAAGCCACCAAAAAAGAGTTTCATTCTATGATACACAGACCACAAAACAAGACAAGGAAAAAAAAATTACATTCAGCAATTTTAATACTGAATAGACATTTTAAAAGCCCAAATCACTCATTAGAATTTGTCTACATGCTATGTAAGACAGGGCTTTGGTAGGGCTCCTGCTTAAAAATAAAGCTTATTTCTTCTTTAAGCGAGTGAATAATTTCAGATTATGTGCCAATACTCTACAGAAGTAACCGACACACAAGAAAATTTTCCATTCACCTTTTATTTTCTTTAAACGGAGTACTTTCCCCTTCAAAACATGTTTCCAAGGCCATCTCTTTTTTTCTACCTATGTTTTTTTTTCCCCTCTGCCTTATACACATTTTCTCTAGCCCTCTTCAGCCCTAGCCATTTAATCTTTTTATTTCTCTTCCAGCACGGGGAAAAACAAAATCAATATTGTAGCAAAGGAATGAGGCAGAGCATAAACCAGTTCCACGTACTAACCGAGCACGTAGGATTAAAAGGCGTACAATGGGGTCATTCAGGAAAACACAACATGAGTTTTGTTTGCTTTTAAGATCTGAGACTATTCTGTTTATTTACAACACAGGGAAACTCAAAAGCATGTAAAACCTTACACAAACAGTTACAAAACAAAGGGGGAAGGATGTTCCCCCAAGTTTCTATGAAACTCCTTGGAAGGTTGACATCACTGGGACCAATCTCCAAACCAGCTGAGCCTACAGGCATCTGTAATGAGATATTATGAATTATTTTCTTTAAAGGAGCTTTACTATGCCTCCATTTCTAACACTAAAAAGAATGAAGTCTTTTTGTCTTGGAACACGGGAATACACCACCCACACTTCCATCTACCAAGACCTATTTTGCACAACGACCTCTGTCCATCCTTGGGTGAGCGCAGTGGGGTGACCTCCATGCCCACCATCCAACGGTGCTGCCGTTGGCAGAAGAACCACACAAATACAGCATACAGCTATTGCACATACTCATAAATAACCCTTGTCTCACCCAAAACGCCTCTGCTTCCTTCTCCCTGGCTTCCCAAACAACAAAACTTGTCCCTCATTTCCTTAGGGCTTTTATGCCTTTTACAGCTTCAAGGAAGTCCGTGAGTTAATCCATTGCGAAGATGGTGAATGAGCCATCGTTGTTCAGCCAACCACAGCGCTGAAACTCAAACAGCTTCCAACACTGAGAAATTCAGCAAGTTGTTTGGAAGTATTCCTGTATGAAAATTATGCATTTAAACATAAAAATAACAAGAGTCTACACAAGTCAGAGCTCATTCTTCTCCCAGTCAAGTATGATTTTCCTGTCTGCTCTATACACACCAATTAATAAACATGAAGAAACGCCAGAGGAAAAATATTCACTGTACCTACTTCATACATTTTTAATCACTCTGAAATCAATTCAACACCCTGAACACAGTTAAAAATTCCTGTTTTACAGAACCAGTAAGCAATGGATCACCTAATTAAATCCAGAAATGGTACTTCCCAATCAATGGAAGGGGTAGACACGCAGGCAGATCTTGCAAGCAGAAGGAAAAGTAAGGAGGAGAGCACCCCAACCCTGCCCACTTCAGCATCAAAGCCATTCGCCGCGTGTTCCCCCGCGCTCCCCACCAATGTACTGAGGAATGCCAAAGAGAAAGGAAAAAATGTGGAGTTTATCCTCTTTGCACACAGGAGCTCTGAAAGAACTTGGCTTTCTTGGCCAAGTAACTACCCCGTTATCAAAGGCCCAGCCTTTCCAGAGAATAATACAGCAAAATTTTAATTTTAAGTTAATAAGAAAGGCTGAAATCAAGCCTAGAATTATCTTTGTTCCACAAAGAGTACGCAAAGGAGGATTAAAAGCCGACCGTGGAAATCCTATTGGAACATCCTTCCATCTTCTACAAAATTGTAGGCTACTGGCTTTCAACATCCCATTAAATTCAATGAACGGTCAAGTGTAAACCAGGTCAGTCCTCATATGAGCAGTTGTGTCCGAGGTTCAATGACGAATACAAATGATACAGATTAGGACAGAAACACACGTGAGAATCCCACGCCTCCTGTCCTGCCAACCAAACCAATGACCGGAGGGCGGATGATAGCGATTCCCTCTGTTAATCATTATGTCCAAACAAATGTTGTGGTTTCACCTTGGGGGAAAAAAAAAAAAAAAAGGACACAAAACTTGGGAGTTTGCAGCAAACAGCCCAGCTCAGGGATGCATCCTGCTCTTCTGGACCAGGCAGAGGTCCTATGCAGGGAACCCAGATCACAGGCGGGAGAGCTCGACGTGCTGGAGGAAGCACTGGAGCTTTCCATGTCCAAAGAGGATGGAGCAGGGTTCACTCACGTGCAGTAGCAGAGGTGTGGAGAGTCCTAGAGGAACCACACAATCACAGAGTGGTTTGGGTTGGAAGGGACCTTAAAGCCCACCCAGTTCCAACCCCCTGCCCTGGGCAGGGACACCTCCCACCAGACCAGGTTGCTCACAGCCCCATCCAACCTGGCCTTGAACACTCCCAGGGATGGGGCAGCCACAGCTTCTCTGGGTAACCTCTGCCACTGCCTCACCACCCTCACCGGGGAGAATTTCTTCCTTCTATCTCATCTAAATCTTCCCTCTTCCAGTTTAAAGCCATCACCCCTTGTCCTATCACTCCCTGCCCTTGTCAAAACTAAAAATCTTGTAAGACTTTTTATTGTAGAAAGGAAACCCACCCTCAGCAAGCAGTGCTGGTCAACCCAGAGCCCAGAGGAATGGCTGTGAAGTTGACTGCATTTCTGTTCTCCACCTTTCTACAAAGATTTAGACAGAAGTAGACTCTGATGGCTGTACAATTTTTGCTTCAGACCTGTGCAGCCTGGCAGTATGGTTCACAAATGTAAAGCATCAGCTCGCGCAAATCCTTAACCCTTTCGTGAATCCCTCCAAAAGATCTCCAAGAGTTCAGACACACAAGAAGAATATCAAACCGATGTCCTTCCACCAACATAAAAAAATAGTAATTAATATGTTGACTTGCATATTTGCCTACCAGCCACACCTATTCTCTATCACAAAATCTTGTAACTATAACTGCACGCGTGCATTATACCGTAAATTAAAATTGCATTACTGTCATGTATCTTTCTCAATGCTCTCAAAAATCCCACAGGGAGATTGCCACTTGAAGAAGCAGGAAAATCAATTAAATTGGAAAGCAAATGAACCCAGACCTCGCAGACAGCGTAAAAAGGGTTGACAAGTGACTCAGGGAGATGTCGCACTTTTATACATACACATGACAAAGCTCTTAGCCAGGACTTCCCCTTAAATCATCAGAAATAAGACTATTTTATGCTTTAAAATGAAGACGACACGTTCGTTACTTGAGGAAGAACATACTGGGTCTTGCAGCAACATCACAGACGAATTGCAAATGTGATTCAAAGTCTTCCTTGCTTTAGACTTCTCCTCTGCTTCCCCAAAATACTTTGGTGAATCTTGCACAGGAAAAAACTTGCCGAGCAGCTACCCTTGGATATTTATTCCACATTCGTGTGCTGCAGAGGTTCCCTAACAGCGCCTCTGGGCAACCGAGCTTAATCCACTTTGGAAACGCAGTTAAACAGAACCCAGTCGCACAAAGACCTTTTATTAAAGGGCGTCAGGTCCTGCCTGAAGAAATGAGTCCAGCTCTCCTGGCCTCATGCAGGTGTTGGCCAGCTGGGCCAGGCTGACAGGCAGCAAGGGAGAAGGAAAAATAGCTGGGATGGAGAGAAAGACTCCAGGGAATGGGCAACGTAAGAAGGAGAAGGAGCAGAAGAGCAGCAGAGGGGTTTGCCTGCTCATCTTTCCCAAAAAGCCAGGGAAAGGGGTGATGGAGGGTGCTACCTTCTAGCCCTCGTTGAGACCAAAAACAAGTGGAGAAGTAGCAGATCATCCACGGCAGAAACCTGAATGCATGATGGATACAAATCATTAGCAAAAGAGCAAAAGGAATTGAGTATGAGACAAGGCTGATCAGCAAAAGAGACAAGGGAATTCCTGCTGCAAAGACATGGGAAGGCTGGGGGCTCCACCTGAGAAACCAGGAAAAGCCCTGGGAGAAGGAACGAGGGTATCCATCACATCCAGGTACTGCCATTGGGATTCCCAAGCCTTACATTCAATGGAGGTGGAAGAGAGGGGAGTTCCCCTGGATCTGGTCGGATTTAAGGACAGGACACTAGGCATTGCCTCCTGTAAGAATAAACTGTCCCAGACGGGGTGAGACCGACCCAAAGACATTTCGGGGGAAATCCCTTGAGAGCTGCAGGTTGGAGATGAGGACCCTGCGGTAGCACCCACTGGGCAGCACGCCGGGAGGAGTGAACTCCTCATGGACCTGTAGCACTTGGGCTGCTCGTGGCAAACCGACTATCAATGGGACAAGTGCATTAGATATCAGAACTGTGAAACGCACGTTTTTATCATAACCAGAGGATTAGGTCATTTCGATACTGTCACCCAACAAAAGCTTCTTGATGACAGCAGCTCACATTCGTACTCGGTGATCTGCTGGTTCCTGAAAGAAACAAAGACTCGGTTGTCTTCTCTACACCTTCTAGGAGGGTGGGATCCCCCTTCTTGAGGACTCCTTGCCCTTGCATTTTTCCTTTACCTTCAATAACTATGAGGGGGAATACAAATATTGCTTCAGGGCACGTGGGTCCAAACAGAGCTGTTTGTGGGAAGAAAACCAAGGGCTTCCATCAGCAAAAACTTGAGCTGGAGAACGTCTCTTCTGAGGGTGGAAGCTCCTGAGCTGCAGCAGGACCCGGGAAGCGCCGTGACACAAACTCCTCGGAGATTTACTAACCAGCTTCACATCTTCAGGCTCTTGCATTTTATTATCATTTATTATTTAGTAATAACTACGACGAATATCGAGTCAGTCTACCGAAGGTTCATGAATCACAGCATCTTATCAGCATATTAATCAGCTTCTGGTAGAGAAAATGATAACAGCATGAGCTGTAACAAACACTTTTATAGTTTCACGCTTGAAGTCAAACAAGCTACAGGAGAGACTGATTCTTCATCCCTGATTCCACACCAGCGAGCTAGTCTATTTGCTGCAGGACTGGTGCCTTAGCAAAAGTGGACGCAAGAAAATGGGAAGGATAACGTGCCAAAGGAAATCCAGGCAGTTCAGCAGCTCACATTTGGGGCAGGTAAAGTGAATTCCACCAATAACAAAAAAAGCAAATAAGAGTCCTTAAATACATTTTAAAGTTAATCTCAATTAAAACGACAGCTTACATGAAGATCCGAGTTAATTACGGTCTGTTTTAATTAAATAGTAAACAGCACGCAAACACTGTTTGCTGTTGCTGTTCTAAACTACATCGAATTGGCAAAGCAGAAGCAGTCACCAGGCGAACACGAGGAACGAGGACTTGCTGGAGCCCAAACCCGGCGTCGGACAGACGTAGCTCTGTCGGCAGCGAGAGTATTCTCTCCATGTCACCTTAGCTCAGCTCACCAGCGAGAAAGCGCGGCTAGCAGAAAATGCACGAGGCTTACTCGGCTCTTTCAGTTTAGGAAGGAAAATGGGAAGGAGGTTGCAATTCAACAGATCTGGGGGTCTTAAGGACCCCCCGAAATGAGACATACTAACTACATGAGAAACTACCTTTCCTTAATAAATCTACTAGTTCAAATATGGGGAAAGTTTCAATAAACACTTGTCTTAGGAATTTAACATTTCTGACTTTGTTTCACCTAATAACTCTATTTTAAAACTTCCTTTTTAAACTATAATTTCACATCCAAATTCATCTAATTCAGACCACACTTTAAAAAATAATTTAGGAAATCACTGTCCTTCACACTTCCATTAAGGAAGATCAAAATGGAAAAATTAAGACTCCCAATGGTACACAAAGGTATGGTACACCAAGTACTTGAGCATGTGCCAAGGATTTCCCATTCTCCCTAAAACATGAGCAGCCAATTGGTACAAAAATTTTTATTTATCTTGAAATGGACTTCTCTCCCTAGCCCAGCAGGTATGGAAAACAACAAAGAAGTGAGAATGAGAAGTAAATCAGATTAAAACTGATTATTTCAACCAAAAGTAATCTATTCTATGCAAAGCATTCACATTTAGCACTAAAAAACCACAAGAGCATTGAATTCAACATGCCATTACCGTGATTACCATCCTTGTTTTCTTTCCACATATATCCCACCTGAGTTTTATTCCACAAGGTTGGAAATCAATGGTTTATGCATGATCTTTAAAGAGAAAAATTTAAATAACACAGGTGCTGTACTGGATTTGGGGTAAAAAAACCTGAACTCTAAAGCAAACTGAGAACATAGCCTAGGGCTAACCACCTTTACCTCAACTTTATTACCCTTCAGGTTTTTTTATTTCTCTTTCTTGCCTAAGATAAAGCTTAGCTTTAATTTTTTTCAGTGTTCTCCACTACTGCAAAAAGATGAGATTAAAAAAAAATTGTCTCTTACACTGTATAAATCCTATATTGTATCCCAAATTAGATGTCATATCAAAATTTTGGGACAGATGTTGTACACGCTGTCTCACGAAGCGATCGTGGGACGGGTTCACTGACATGCCGCTTCCAGTGAGGAGCTCTGAGCAAACTCTTCCATTGAGCTGCCGATCAGGACCGAGGCACTCGTTAAGCCCCAAAGCTGTAACGAGCTCCCAGGACCACGGCAGGGGTTTGCGCACACGATGGCAGTCAACATCCCCTCCAATCTACCATGTCACATGCTTTAGCGATTATCTTCAAAGCAAGCTGAGAAGGAAGCATCTACAAACTCCTTCACTTCATGCTTCTGTGAAAAGTCTACTTTGTTTGTCTCTCCGAGTTTAAGTACCTTTCAGAATAGCTTCTGGCTACTTTGGAAACTGATAGGTAGCCGAATGACGCAAGTTAAAGCAATGTAAATGAAGTCTAAGCATAGAAAGCAAGAATTAGATAGACAGAGCCTGACACTTGTAATGCAGGAGACCTGACAGTCATCTTTTAATAACTCTTGAGACCACCCTCAGGAGTTGCCTGTCTTTTCTACACAAAGGGTAAAATTTAAATTTTCTCCCCCTCTTTTGCAATATAACTTCAGGTCTTTCATTAAATATTCAAACAAATTCATATTTAAAAGGTTTTGTAATACTGTTTGCCTAGGAAAGAAAATAGCTCTTCATTGAAACACTTTTGAACCTATTATCTATTTTGGGACGTCATCGTAAGAGTTGAGCCCTCTGACTCCGTACCTCACACCTGTGCAATGGGAAAACCAAGCGCTACTGTGATCCAACTCCCGCTTCCGTGTCCTACGTTCAAGCAGTCACTTGAATCTTCCCTTCTTTCTTTTTCCATTGACATAACTATGGACCTTGTTACATTTTTTCAGGTCTGCTCTGCCTCCAACTTTTTTCTCCAAGGTCATCCTGCACATCTGTCACTGATTTCTCTTCACTTACCACAAACTCTGGAAGACAAATGCCTGAAGTCCCATGGTTTGGGGTGAAATCGGTCTCGTGGGGACCACCTCGCCATGATTCCTACCAGAGTTGGGACAAGCCGGCCAAGGCAGACAATAGCTTTATATATTTAAGTGCACAGTATAATCTTCACGGTAATTAACCAGCAGGTTATTTTAGAAGAGAACCTCCTATTAATGTTACTATTTGACTTATTTGGAACGCAGTCATGTAGAATTCATTCATCCAAACCAGAAATCACCTGCTAAAATTCTCCTTCCCAAAAGGTCAAGGTACAAACTCTCTCCAATCTGCACCTCCATATTTAAATAAAATTTTCTTATCAAGTGCCAGAAAGCAGCTTCTAAAACATTCAGGATTGTATGAAAGCAGATACAGAAAATCTACATTGCATGGACATCAAAGTGGAGCTTTAAGCACATGCCAAATAAAAAAAAAAAAAAAAGTAAAGTGGGAGAGAAGTAGACTGTCGTCAAAACCACCCTTGTGCTGGAAAGCACAAAATTGCCGTTATTTCTAGTGTAGGAAAATAACTACGTGCTTATGAGCTCATTCTATCACCCAAGCACTGCTGGAGTCTGCAGTCTTCTTACAATGGTGATATTTTTGAAGGGACTATTATTCACAGAGATTTTTTTTTTCCCCAAGCCTCTAGTGCTTTGACTGTGAGACCAAAGCTCCCCCAAGCTACAGTATCTCCAACAAAGCAGCGTCCATAACTTTGATGGGGAAAAAGAAAGGGTGAATAAAAAATGGGGCAAAATGCCTTTGAGGAACTCTTTGCTCTGCCGAGTATCAGACAGGTCTCCTCGCAGCAACGCAGCCAGCCCCACCGATCCATCCACTGAAACAGCTACCAGAGTCAATGAGAATATTTGGTAAATGAAGTAGCTAAGAGTATTTGGTGCTCATTTCCATTTGCGGTTGACCACCCTCCTCCACAATAGCACATTCCCAAGCAATTTCACACCTTAGGTAAAAGTCAACACATACAACTGGCAATGCAAATATAAAGAAAGAAGTCTTAACACAATATGACACTTAATAGTTAATTACATTCAACAAAACGTTAGAAGAAGCAGTCTTCCAAGGCTGACTTTGTAAGGTGCTTACAAGATCCGAAGAACACATGGTAAACATAATCCACAGGGAAAACCACAGATACACCTAAGCTGAGATTCTCTTCTTCCAAAGCACGATTTCTCTCTGAGCTCAATTCTTTCCATATCAGTACACTTTAGATCCCCACTAGTTACATAATTACAGCAAACATATTTCAATGCCTTTTTCAAGTATTAAAGATGACATTTTTAGACAACTCAGTTCTAAAGACGGACTTCAAACAGACATCAGACTTGCTGCTGAACATAAGATTAACTCAACCAAAGCATAACTTGAAAACAAAAAAATCAGTCAATACGTAGCTTAAATCACCACCTATAACAATAACTGCATGTTCCGCAAATAACGGGCTCTCGCCTGTGGGATCCTCATTTCCACGGCAGGATTATTCCAGCACGTGCACCCAAGTCACTCCGTTCAGCTCCGGAGCAAAGGTCTCCAGCTCCCAGCTGACTCCCCCAGCAACTTCTTGCGTGTTTTGTTTGTCTACAGAAACCCCCTTTTGATCCTTTTCTTTAGGATTTCCAGGGCATCCTCTTCTTACGCATTCAGATCCATTTCTTCTCACTAACCATACAGCACGGGCTCTGCGGAAGAGTTTTTCCCGCAAGCCACGTTCCCATCCGGCTGCCTGATGGGAACTCCTTCTCCCTTCGTTAAGGGATTAACCACTCATTAAAGACCATCTCCTCTCACCACCGAACACGGACATTCACGAAAGAGCCACCGAACACGAGTCCTACCTGTATAGGCCATGTTCTTCGGGTTTCCGTAGGGAGCCCCAGGTTGGACGGGGCTGTAAACAGGGTTCATGGTGGAAGACCGGGAACTCTGCAGACAAAAGAAAAGCAGAGTTGAGACAAGTGCCTTACGTTAGCTCCAGAGTCGTCTTCTGTGCAAAGAGTCTTCTGCTCCGGGATAGCATTACCACGTTATCATTCAAGACACAGAGAGCTGCGAAGGAAAGGATTTACAACTAGACGTTACAACCAGATAGCATATTTAATAATTCAAGTTTTGGATCTCTCAGCTAATTCCCCTAACTTCTTCAGCGTTGCATATTCTGCCTACTAATGTACCCGGAGCAGATTAATCTTACACATCCCTGCCTTCGGGGGGGTCAGGACTCACGACCCCCACTTCTAGTTTGCAATGAACAAAGAGGAGAAGCCACAAATTCAGACAAGGAATTCTCCCCCTTGGAGGAGCTAATAGTTCTTGGGTGACAAAAACAACCACAATAAAGACCTGGCCTTTCAGAAATTCGCAGATAAAAGACCATTTGCTGCCGGCGAGATGGGGAGCGGCAAATAGCTGTGAGCTTTCGGCGTGAGCTGACTACAACAAACTCGAGGCCAAGGCTTGGGTCCTGCGCAAGGCTGCGCCGGGCACCCAGTGCCACCCACCGCATCCCACCACTGTCCCAGCCGGGGAGACGCAGTCACGGACCTAACGCAAGCAATGAGATTTTAACAGCCCTCCTGTTTCTCTCTCCAATAAAGATGATGAAGCGGTGCTGGGTTAGCTTCTTGTGAGTTTTATTTAGAGGAAAGCAAGTAACTTGGGAATTTGTGTCTACTAACTGTCAGTTAAGCAACTGGCTCAGTTAATTATCTTAATGAAGCGCATTCTCAATTCTGATTAATGGGAAAATCAGTCATTAAGCTTTATTAGGCGACGCATTTGTCTCCACAGCTATCTAGTGACAATTTCACACAAGAACCTCAATGATCTTTCTTCAAAATGTGGTGGGTTTTTTTTTAAAACGTATTATTTTACAGTTCATAAATAAAACCATTCTTTCCAAACAAGTCTCTCATGATGGATGCACAAATTGTTAGATCATTAACTCCTTCCGCTTTACCTCAGGATAGTAAACAAGTCAAATGTTAAATGTTAGCACCAATTGACTTGACAACAATTACTGCTTAATTAATTAGCCATCCCTCCACCCCCAAGTTAGCACAGAAGGAGCAATTCTCAAAGCAAAGGAAATCACGGTTATAAAGCGAGCTGGAAGAGAAAGCTCCACAGAGACAGGTGTTTACACCAGCGGCTTCGCTAACGCCCGACGGAGCTCTTAAGGAGATGAACAGCAAAATCAATGCAAAACTTTACGTCCATGAGACATTACGGCCGGGGATTTACATTCAAACATGAGGGCTTTGGGGCCGTTTGGTCCTCGTGTCCCCAGGCAGCGCTGCAAGTCTTGCTGAGCCTGCCCTGGCAAGCACCTCTTTGTCTTCTGGCTTGAGTTCTGGTTTACAGGAGAAAGCCCAACATCATCTCTCCTTGAGACGGTGAACACCAGCTTCCGTAAGCGTCCATCCCAAAGCCTGGCTTTTGGGCTGCCCTACAGACCCCGTTCAACACAGAGGGCTATTTCGGCGTCGGATGTGGAGGATACAGGACGCGCTCATCCACGTACCTCGAACGGCACAAACCCATGAGGTGTCCGCATACGCTATACGATACCTACCTACCACTATTTTAAACACATACGACTTCTTCTAATGAACATGAAATTAAAAAAATCATCCACATTCGTGGCAATTATTTTCTTTTCTCTAGTGAAAAAGAATGTTGATTTAAGCCCAACCACCACATCTCTACCACTCGTAATTTCTCCAAACAAATCATCGTAGACAAGGCACCAAAGTGAAAAGCCTCTCCCTCTCCAAAGCATGTAGGACACGTTTCACCGTACTTTTTCAGTGAGTTGGAAGCATCTGAAAGGAGATGGTTTGACAGTAACAAGGTGGGAGAATGGGCTGCCCCGAACTGCCAGCACAACACAACGCACCAGGAGCATCTACTGCTGCTCTAAACACAAGCCCGGAAGCCAAATCCTCCTCCTTTTCACCCAAATGCCTCTGTCAATGACTTTTTTTTTTTTTTTGCAATTCCATTCCATCATCACCCTGCAATGCGGATTCCACAGCAATAGTGGGAACAAGGCACGAAGGTGTTTCGAACTTTCAATGTATTCTGACAAGGAAAAGCACTATAAAAATCCAAAGATATGTCTATATTAACAAACACTTTGGTGCAACCAGACATGATCGGGCAATCAAAGCATTTTGTGCTGAGGCTCCTACAGCTACAACACCCTCTGCGCTTTGAGGGTTTCCTTTGAACTAAGTTTAGTCTGGTTTCTAGTCTGGTCCCCACCTGACGCATGGTTTGAAGTTGGCTAAAGGACTTCGCCAGTATGTCCTTTACTGGTGTGTCCATCACCGGTACGGACATCTACGTCCCATGAGAGGTTGGAGGATGTGTGATGGGCAACTGGAGTGAAGCTTCTCAAAGAAACCTGGTCCATGCACACCAAAACCACTTTGCCCACAGAAACACCACCACAATGGGTGGGAGTCACCTTCAAAGCGCAGCACTGTTCTGAATAAAAACACCGGTACTATACACAGCTTAAGGGTTACTACCAGTATGTGATGCTTTAAGTAATAGATGCCACAAATAGGACTTGAGAGAAAAAGGAGGAGAGAGGTGTCACAGTTGCAGAGATTTCCTGGCCATAATTAACTGTTAAATCACTAACAGGACTATTCAAGTCCAGACAAGAAATGCCCAGCGGGACAGGGAATGGGACAGACATCTATAAAAAAATAAATCACAAATGAGCTGGAGAAGGTGGAGAGGCAGCAATCACACTCTCTTTCTCATAACCCAAGCAAGCGGAGGCATTAGAAGAAATAATTGTGTTGTAGGTTCCAAACAAGCAGAGCCAGGGGCTGGTTGCTTTGCCTCCCTCAGCACATCCCTCGCTGCCAGGACGGTGGGATTTGCCAAGCCTCCCAAGGGACAGAGCAATTCCTCCTCTCCCCCAGACAGCCTTCCAGACAGGCTTTTAGCAGCGAGGACCTTTGACCACCCAGCCGTCCTTGTGTCCCCAGGAGCAAACTCAATAGCCAGGCTCCACTGCGGGTGCCTGGCCACCCAACTAACAGCATGACGCCTGGGACAGGACTAGGCTCTTGGTAAACGTCCCCATGGTGCTGAACGGTGCTCCTTGCACCGGAGGGGCACCAGGAGATCCCTGCAGCAATACCAGCTGGTTTCCAAAAAGCCACATCCTCTTCATCAGTCAAGTGAGGGCACGTGGCTCTTCGTGTTGGTCGTTTCAGAGAATCTGAAAGCTGAGGATGTTCTGCAACAGAGCAAGGACACAATGGGTCCATCTTACTCCAGCCCTGTATTCTCCTTCTCACACCCTCAGAGCCAATGTCCTACCCAGCGGAGCCTTCCTGCCCAAGAAATAAAAGTTTGGGAGGGTCTCTCTTCCCTCCACCTTCCAGTTGAACGTCTGTTCCTCCACTTAGAACCACAGAGTGACGGCTGGACCTGCTCCCGGGCAAGGATGGAGTCACGGCGGCATTTAGAAAGTGCCTTGTTCGATGCAGTCATCATTTCACCTGTGCTTTTCTGGGTGTAAAGAGTACAAACAAATCATCATTCGGTGAAAATTACTGCATGTCTCTGGCTTGCACTAGGTGTTGTACGAAACGGTAAAAAGAAACCCTCTTACTGAGAAGGATGAAAGAAAACGCTTTTTAGCTGAGATAGAGATTGTAATCACGACAGCGGTTTGAGTGTATTGTGAGGAAGAGGCTTGTGCTTCCTCCCTGCTTGGTATGCGGGGTGTTATTTCCAGCCAGCATGAAAGAGCCCATGCAAACGACATTTCAGATGGATGCTTTTCTTTCTTTTCAGCATCCAGTACTAAAGCACATTCAGATGAGCTTCCAATACATTCTGCAAGACAATACCATTCAAAAACACATTTTAAATTCATTACAGGCATCGCATTGTGGCATTCAAAAAGCTACACTGAAATGGGAATAAAACAGGATTAGCAAAATTAAACCTCCTTCGCCACAATAATTTGCCAGCACTTGCTTGTGGCCATGAATGCACAACAAAAAGACTAATAGAAACGAATTACAAACAGACAAACACAAGTATTGCTCTATCGCACAGAGCTTCCACTGCTCCCTAATCCCCACGACAGTGATGCTCAGTTGCTTCGAAGCTGCCGGGACTCCAGCAAGAAGCTGGAGGAGTAACTCCAGCGGGAATGCCATGGGAATAAGCCGCCAGCAAACAGCCGCGGGATACTTTCTGGCTGTAACCTGGTTACGTTTTCATCTATTTTATCTTTCCCGCGAAAGCGCATGACATGCTTCCATCACCTTAGGAAAAGACTTCAGATGAAGGGTAAAGAGAAATACCTGAGAGGTCAGGCATCGGGCGCCCACCACGCCAGTCAAATCGGGGTTGCACGGGGGATTTCCAAGCAGCGCGAGAAGGGAAATGAAAACGCTTGTGCCGTGAACGCTGAGCTTGAACTTGGCTGTGCTGTGAAGTGGCTGCAGAGCTACGCCCCGGTGCTCTCGCCTCGCTGGACCAGAGCTGGGCTTGGTGCTCTGCATTGTGTTCTCCTGCTGCCGCCAAGGCAGAGGACTGTCCTCCATCCCTGGTGACACCCTGGGACATCGCCTGCTTCATCCTCTTCCTGCAGAACCACTCAACGCACTCAAAAACCAGCACAGGTATCACCACCACCTTCAAACTACTACAGACGCAAGGCAATGGGACCATCTTACCCTCCTGTTTTTCTCTATCCTTAGTTTACTTCATGCTTTGAAAATGCCGTGACCAGCTTCGCCGCTGCCCAAAGACGTTCACGCCTCCAGTCTTCAAATACCAGCGGGCAGCAGTAATTTTTAAGATGTAAACAAACGTTAACGCAAGTATTTCTATGCGCACATTGCTGGATCTGGCATCTTATACGCCTCTCCCACCCCAATATACAGAAATACAGGTATTTCCCACTTATACCATACAGAGGCAGAGGAAAAGAAAGATGACATTGAAGGAGATTTAAGAAAAAATTAAAAGAAAAGAATAAACCTGGCATGCAAGATTCAGGAAGTTTATGAAGTTATTTTCTTTTCAGACTAAGTGCATGAAATCTTTTATAAACAGAGTGTTACTGAGAAATAAATATATTTTACAGGGTTCTTAAAACAGTGACACTGTCAGGTAAACCTTTCAGGTTCTCAAAAAATTAAATAGTAGATCTAAACGTAAGTCCAATTGTAAAGAAAAGAGTAAATAGTGCAAATGTGAGCTTGTCTGGATGACAGACGCTTCTCCGTCTCATCTCACGTCAGTCCTTGTGTCAAGGTGACTTACCCTTTAACTTCCCATACCGCTTAGGCTGCGATCTGCCTAAGATCTGTGACCTTCTGTGAAACCGGGATGTAAGTGCTTTCGAGAGACCCGTTCCTTACACTTTTCTTTGGAAAGAGAGTGGTATTTTCTTCTCTGAGAGGAACTATGTGTAACAAAAATTATTTCATTTCACATAAGACGGCACAGAACCAAACACGAGGGAGTGTGAACAAAGAAAAAAGGCAAAGCAAAAAGATAAGTTTCTTCCTTGATCTGCACACCACCTCTTCAAATTCATTTTATACAAATCGCATGCTAATAGTATTCAGCCAAAGCCGCCTTGAACATGGAAAGACCTCCTGACCTTACCCTGCATTCAAATTGCAATCATTTTCAGACAATTTTTCAGTTAAGTTATTTGAAGCTTGACTCTCACTTGGGATTCGCCAAACAATAATTAAATTAACTTCCAATTCATCTGCTAAAGGTTAATTCAGGCAAGTTACAGGGCTACGTCCCACCTTTCCCCAAAAAAGTCTGCTGTGACAGCATGCACGAGCTCGGAGACTCACAACACAATGTGGTTTTCCACAATTAACACCTCCCTTTTAATTTACTTCTCTTTTAGCTACAGGGGTAACTAAAAGTTGATTGAACGTAGCTCACCTGAAGCAAAATACTTAACCTTGTAAAGACCTTATAAAAGAATCAGGTCAAAGTTGACACAGTTTTAGTTAATTTTTCATTAATAAAGTAAAACGTGCTTTAAAAAATATCCGTTTAAAGAGGGAAACCAAAGAAAGGCCAGACTCCACAAAAAGTTTAAGGCTTTAATCAGCCGTAAATTATTAATGTTGACTCTTGTTTGTACAATATAATGGTCACTTTTACCTCTCCCACTATACTTCAGCTACTCCTTCATGTTTACACAAATCCATCTCGGGCCTCATGGCAGGGGGGTTCAAACCAGATGATCTTCAAGGTCCCTTCCAACCAACCCATTCTATGATTCTCTGATCATTCCAGAGCCTGAATACTGCTTTTCTTCTGCAGTTCTCCCCACTTTCCACTTTCAAAGAAAATTTCAGCTCTGCTCCAGCCTTCTTTTACCTAAATAACCGTAAACTCTGTGCCACAAACTCCAGGTCCCCAAAACCTGCAGCACCCTGCTTCCTAAACTCACACAGCTGGAGCAGAAGGGTCATCCTCATCCTCAAACCATCCTACTGATACGTCTACCGATACTCAAATTGCCGTCTTTACCTATAAAGCACCCGTGAAGTGGTAAGCTAGCAGCAAAAGCTAGGTACGAAGCTTCTCTTCTACCCTGAGAAAGCATTTGCTATTTCAAAAAGCGTTTCCACATTTGAAATGTGCATTTGATTTCAGGCTTGCTCTCAGTCGTGTCCTGGACCCTTTATTTCTGGGAGCATTTCCAGTGGAAATGAGATGTGCGGTGAAGCAGCAGTTCAGGAAGGCTTTAGCAGTTGCCTTTACTGCAGGCAGGCATGCCTTTGCTGATGCGAACCAGATTTGGGATGGCACGTCTGCATCCCTCAGGGGGTAAAGGCTTGCAGGCAGCATCGGTGTCCTCCACACACAGACCATCTTCAGAGGAAAGATACGCTGCACGGTTTTATTCTCCAGTCAAGTTTTCAAGTAGAAGAGCTAGTTTAAATAATATTACCTCCATTCAAGAGATTACAACTTTGAGGGAATACATAAAAAGCACGACATGAAAATATTTGAAGTACGGTCATCACTCGATGCAATCGAGACGTTCAAGGTATGAACACAGATGGCACTGAAGTCAGCAGCAGCTGGTGATTAACGGTCTCAAGTTGCGCCAGGGGAGGTTCAGGCTGGATATTAGGAAGAAATTCACTGTGAGAGTCACTAGGCATTGGAACGGGCTCCCCAGGGAGGTGGTGGAGTCACCATCCCTGGAGGTGTTCAAAAAACGTGCAGATGTGGCGCTTCAAGACATGGTTTAGTGGGTTTAGCGGGCATGGTGGCATCGGGTGTACGGTTGGACTTGATGGTCTTTGAGGTCTCTTCCAACCATAATGATTCTATGGTTCTATGATTAACACAACGCCATTTCTGTACGGTCTTTCATGAGGCTCTGAACACGACCGAATTGCATTACTCATTAATTACACTGACCATGTATTTTCTTCACAGATACTTCCCGTCACGGACTTTCAGCAATCGGAAGACGTCTGCACCCAGCTACTCGGCGGAGCCCCGGGGCTTCGGTCATGAGCCGCTGTCCCCTGCCCCAGGGATGTCACCAGCTAGGAGTACCGCAAGAGGAGAGCAGAGACAGGGAGGGTAAGACGGTAACGACCACCACGGACCAGCAGTTCGGTTCTCACCAGATGAAACCCAAGCTGTTCAGCTGAAGCTGACCCTGATGGAGGGAAAGAATTAAACCAGCTGGAAAGGCTGTGGAGCGAGGGATTTCAACACAGCAGTTGACCTACCCAATCTCAACCAGCAAAGGGAAAACACATATGAGCGGGATGATTTACAGCCCTACAGCATCTTTCATAGAGATCCACCTCCAAACCAGGTCAGCAGCACCCATCCATTCACTGAGGAGACACAGGCGGGTGGCATGGGCTAGCTGGGAGTCACCTAGCCAAGCCCATAAGGAGCCACATTCCCATCACCTATTGCCTCCTTTCAGATAAATAACTAAATAAACCCACACGCCTTTCCTTCGAGAAAAGTTTGACGTCTCTAACAGGAACAAGCCCTTGTGTCTTCATTGCATGAAAAATTAAATGGCTAATTTATAAGCACAAAGCAGCTCTTGACTTTGGAATTTGTTGATCTCAGACTGCCCAAAAATAAATGCTGAGGCAGGAAAAATCTTGACCTTTCGTTTGCTGAGGTTTATGATCAACTTAAAAGCCAGAGGATCCAAAAAATTTGATGATTCAATTATGCTAGACAGCATACTAAAAAATAGTAAAGGAAATCCTTGTCCTAGCCTGAGAAAGTGAGAGACAGATAAGGAAGACAGGATCACTCGTCGCGCTTGCTAGGACAAGCAGTCGCTGAGTGAGCCCGAGCACAGCATGGTAAAATAGCTATATATTGTATCATCTGAATTAGGCAGAGTTTATAAAAATACCCTTATGGGCCTCAGTAAATGAGAAACCAGTTCCCCTGCAAGAAACTCCAGCAATGAGAAAAAAAAAATGATGCTAGCATAGCTGATGTTGTATTAGATTGTTTCCGGAGAAGAAAATGTCCGTACGGAGATGAATTCTGCGC
The DNA here is from genome assembly GCF_000690535.1 of Cariama cristata. NCBI lineage: Eukaryota > Metazoa > Chordata > Aves > Cariamiformes > Cariamidae > Cariama > Cariama cristata. The sequence continues at coordinate 1,973 of NW_009606613.1, read as the reverse complement.
TGTAAATTCCTGGTTTTACATCTGCAAGACTGATGGGTCTCACCAGCAGGTAACCAATAAATAAATGTATTTTTACAAATATCTAACGTACTGTCCCTGTGTGTCCAAAACCATTCTCAGTAGTTCTCAAATGACTTCCTTGATATATTCCTATTCATTTTTTAACTTGAGGCCTTACTGACTTTTCCTTTTGAAATGAACCCTGCTGTACTCTTGTATGTAGTGCTTTCGTTCCGCTCTCCGACTGAGCCACAACCTCCTCTGATCTGATTATCTCCATTCTTTTATCTTCATAATCCTACTGCATTGTGTTTTGCTGAAAAGACTTCCCAGGACACGCAGTTTGTAGACTCTTCTCTCTGCTCCTTTCTTTCCACAAAGGATGGCTTGGGAGATGCAGGTTGGCCATTAGGAAAAGCCTCTTGACTAGGTGGGGACTGCATTACTGGACCAGGTTGACCACAGATTTGCTGGAGGTTTACAGGACCGGTCTAAGCAAGGCCATGGTTGACCCAACCTGGTGCTGGTGAAAGCCCGCTGTGAGCGTGAGGTTGGACTGGATGGCTCCAGACATCCTTCCAACCAGCATTTCACCTCCTGCTATAAATAGTTTCCGCTCTAACTCATTTCTCAGACCTCCACCTCCCTCCACAGTCTCAGGCTGTAATTTTCTTGGTGTCAGACATAACTGCTTTCCAAAGACTTTGGATTTTGCTAATTGGCCTCCAGTCAGAAGTTTCCTTGGCACCTTGTAGGACACCAAAAACCTTGGAGGGGTGGGGGGGGAGAGGGTGGTATTCATACTTTTCCATGGATGGATATCTATACTGTAGCACATCAGTCAAACAGATGATGTTACGATGCCTCACAGAACCATGAAAATTGACTTACCACATCAGCTATGATGCTAAACAAGCACTGAATAGTATCTAACTGACATTTTTTATTAACTTAGTGCAGAATTTGACCTACTGTAAAATTATTGAGGCTTTGGTTAGAAAATTTCCCCGGATTATAAACACCTATCCTATAACATCCCTCAGTCACTATAAAAAAAGGCAAAATAATATTCTTAGTTATCTTTCTTATCTGAGACTTCCCGAGCTGCTTCAGACCTTTCACACCGTCAACCATTGCTCCTTCTCCTAAGAGAAGCTACTCTAGTAGCAGACACAAAAATAATATTAATAAAAACACAATTTATGTTACTAATAAATAGAAGCTTCCCCTCTTCCAGGCTCTTTAAAAATATTAAATAATCCATCACCACTGCAGCTTCGTTTTACAGACGCCGAGAAGCCTGCAGGAGAGCGGTGAGATGATGGGCTCAAGGTAAGCAAGACCAAAGTGCCGGGACCAAGATTCAGCTCCCAGACATAAAACTTGCTGCCATCGGTGTATTATTTTCAACAGAGAAGACTCAAGTACTTGACCACGTTTTGGAGATGGAGGGTCCCATGTCAAAGGGTTTAAAGCATAATTTAAAAATGAGATGTGGTCGGATAGAGAAATACCAGGCTGGAAAACGAGTTGAAGGCGACAACATTACAGTGAGCTGAGGACATAGTCGCTTGCCGATGGCCTATCCAAATTACGCCGGCTGCAGGAACTCTTGTTTCCATTTCAGGCTTCAGTATCACATTTTCTTTTCTTTTCCACTGGGTCAAACTAAACTGTATTAACCCATTTCTAACAGAAAAATTTCAATACCAGAAAAAATTCACATTACTCTCAAATCATGCTTTAATTTATGTTTTGTTCCAAAATTTCCAACCACTACCACTAATTATCTTCCTTCAACTTTTGTAATTACACCCCTCAGTATGGGAGAATCACTTTCCAACCATACCCTGAATATTGAAAACATCGCTCCTTCCCACGCACTGCAATAGGTTAAAGATCTAAATCTGTTTCTGAGTGGATTACACCATACAAAGTTGACACACCAGAAATACAATATTCTTGGAATTAAA
>NW_009606612.1:70313-71704 GCF_000690535.1 Cariama cristata | reverse complement strand
AGGGGGTGAGGTGGGGCCGAGCTGAGGTGGGGCGGTTGCGAGCGTCTTCGTGGGTGTTTCCGTGGATGTTTTCGTGAGCCCCGACCTGAAGGGCTGCCGCGGGTTCGGCCGGCGCCCGCCGCCGGTGGTACGTGCCTCCCCGCCGGGCACTTCGGGCATTTTGGAGCTCGGTACTGCCGGGGCTGCTGTTGCTGTTAATTCTGCTCAGATGTTTCTACTTTCCAATTATTCTCTCAGCTGGAGGCTCAGCCTTTTCTACTCGGTGGACTGAGGAAATATTTATTTATTTATGTTAAATGATGTTATCCCCTTTTCGGTTGTCTTAGAGCATAAGCGGGCATGCTGTTAAAGGTCTCTCTGCAGCGTTCGTGAATCCCCTTTGCCATCATAAGGCATGTGCATCTAGAGCAGAGTAAATCAGTGAGATACGAGGCAAATACATGCTTTCTGAGAGTGTCTCGCTGAAGACAGGCACCTGCGAGCACCCTTTTCCTCTTACAAGTCCCTGTCCTGATCACTTCGCTGTGCCCACAAAGGAGTATTTCTTTAGCTGTGCAAGGGAGCAACTGTTCAAAATACCTCCTGTAAGAACTGGTACAACTCATGACCCTAAACTGCTCGTGTGCATCAAGTGATGCTGGGTGTTAATCTCGGTGGACCCAACATACCTGACTGCCTTGAATGCTTTTTGTGTGATGGTCCTTGATGGACTTGCTAAGTGCATCAGCCTGCTGAGGCTTAGAGTTTTCTCGCCCCCGGGAGCAACACAGTCTATGAACACCTCTGTCTAAGGAGGAGTTTGATCTCAAAGGGAAAATCTGTGATATGGAACTAGTGGTGTGATTATGGAAAGTGATGTATAATTTTTTTGTAGAAAGAAGAAATCTTGAAGTGATTTATGAAATGGAATATAAGGGTTTTTTCAGGAATAAAATGTTTGCATTATCAGTCATCAATATAGTCACTTAATCCCTCTCTGCTGTAGTAGCAATTTATTTTAATTTTCCATTTTTAAATAATGATTTTCTATTGATTGAGTTCCTTTTCTTTCCTATCACTATGGATGTTGGCCCCTAATCCAATTCTTAACAGCATTTGTAACTACAGTTCAGTTTATGCCTTCATCTTAAGGAAAAGGGGGAAAAAACCCAATATAGGCAGTGCCCTTACTCATTTCACAACTTTGAATTTATAGGATTCATGCAGTATTGATCCCTTTATTGTTCATTTGTGTTCTCTTTCAAATGTTAATATAACTTGGCCCATTCCAGGCAGGTCTTGATTGAGAAGGTGGAATAAAAATGCATTGACTACCTTTAACGATCATTTTAGCTACTCCCATTGTGTGTTCTCCAATTACAATATGATGTGAGTTGTAAGTCTGTATACCT
>NW_009606612.1:50836-70282 GCF_000690535.1 Cariama cristata | reverse complement strand
CCCCCCCCCCCCCCGCTTCATATTTTTCCTTTTCACCAAATATTTAGTAATCAGCAAGCCTATTTTTCACATAACTCAATTTTGCTTAAATATAGTGTTAAAATACACAGGATTGCTATGATTTTTTTTTTCCTTCCCTAGGGGAAAAAAAGGGAGTTAAGATGTGTATAAGGAAAGGTTTAATAGACAGTGGAGAACCAGAGATTTCTTTCTTTTGGAAAAGAACCCTTACCAATGTTTATTGAATTTGCTCGTCTGCATGAAGAAAAGCACTGTTGTTTTGTTATCTAGCAGCTGTAGGAAGATTGACAGCCTCAAATTGCAAATCTATGAAAGATCTGTCCATGACACAATTTTTAGTTCATTTAGATAGTTATCCTACACATCTTATAATTTGCAAAATTATATAAACAAGATCAGTAAGTTTGTGGAGAAGATACAAATGCAGCAAATATACTGTAAAGATTTTGAAGCTCTTTGGGATAATTAGCAGAGCATGATCTTGCCTGAAATATGACATTAATACGGTTAATTTAAATTCAAATATGAACACACCATTGTAGATGTTATACTGTAGACAAAAAATACATATTTTGAAAAATGCTTGCTCTGTCAGAAGAACATTAAGTGTAGTAGTCTTTTTCTTAAGATAAAGAGAACATCATTGATGTTGTGGCGTGCTTTGCATTTTTAAACAGAATGTAATGAATTACAAACATTCATTACGCTACAAGCAATTCCTGAAACTTCTCAGGACCCCAAAATAGAGAGTTATTTGTATACTGATACTCGCATGTTTTCTGATTATGGTTTTACTGTGAAAACAGAAATAAATAAAAAAGCTATTGTTCTGAAATTAATTCTCTACTAGCTCCAAATTTTTCATTGGTCTACTTCTGTCTTGTAAATTTATGTTTAAATACCTCAGTGTGTTCAGGTTATGAAACTTTCTGTTGGGAAGTGTGGGAAAGCAGTCTTTGTTGGATCTTGGAAGAGTTAAGGGCATATAATCTGCTGCGGAAGGTCAGGCTTACCAAACATCTGAGAAAGAAGGTAGCTGAAATTTTCAAAGGTCAAAAAGAGCAATGTGCTAATTTTAAAGGACATCTTGTATAAATATTGCTTATCTTAACATGTCAAGATGCAACAGAATAAATATTTCTTGGTCTGTGTTTTTATTTAAATGTTTAACAATTTGTTCTTTCTTAAATATGATATTTGTGACACAGTTACTGTTTTCCTAATGCTAATTCATTCTCTGTGGACTTGAATGAGACAGAGGAAATGGGCTCATATTTATAGGCCCAAGCCAGCTTACGACTTTTAAATGCCTCAGTTCGTGACTGTTCTTGGCATTGCATGTTGTGGACTGTCACTTTCCAAAAATGGCTTTTCTTGAAACATGTGGGTCTTTGGAGTTCAGTTTTATTTTACCTCCTGTTGAGTTCCCGTGTGTGCATGGTCACGGTCAGCAAACAGATGACGTGGAGCTCATCGCTGCTCTCTGCGTTGGCCACCAGCACTGTAGGTTGACATGCTTATGGTCCAAAAGGTAGATTGGCTTGGGTCAGTACAGACAAAACTAGTGGGATTCCTTTGGGGATGTGGAGGGAGTAAGAGGCTGTCATCCTCTCTGGTTCAACAAGGACAGGTACTGAGAATTTATTACTGAACTGATACTTGCAACTGTTTTGAATTAATTTTTAAATACTGTCTCTTAATCCTTTATCTTGAGAATTAATTCCTGCCATGGCACTATATTTTTAAATTAACTCAAACCTGAGTGGAGTCAAAATGCAGCAGACTCTTTTATAAATGACAATGTTAATGACAGATGATGAAATACAGAGGCTGGAGAATGCATACCAGTTTATCTGTTGGGTTGTGGTACTTTCCATACCATGCTACAGCTACATTGATATTCCCAATACTGCAAGTGACTCTCCTTTAATGAACTGCAGTGGAACTGAAGTGGGAATTGCAACGGAGTGTACATCTGTAGGAACTCTAGGTCATAGAACAAGTCCTAGGTTTGATCTGAAGTCAAGTATTGTTGATCCTCCAAGGAAGTGCTTAAAGCTTGTTGCTTTTCCAGGAAAGAAAACAGTCAGTAAGGATGTCTGTTACACAGGGAGTGAAGTTTTAATGGAGAAAATTCTGTCTGAAATTATAGTGATGTTGTAGATTATTTAATTGTGAATGTAAATGGTGTCTAGAAAACCAGACAGATCTTCAAAATGTAATCATAAATCAAAGTAAGAGGCAGTATTTTTGTAGGCTGATACCGGGCAGTCTTTCAGGGGTAGAAACAAACAAAAGAACTAGGGAGTTCTTTTTTGTGATGGTATAAAACACCGATTTCTTCCCTTGTAAGCTGAAGATCACTTGACTTTATCGTAGGATTTAGATGTTTGAGCTTTCTTTGGCGAGGAAGAGTCATTGTATTTCTCAGTGCATTCTGCTCCTGTGGCAGGCCTGTGAACGCATTAAGTGCTTACGATGCCATTAGCAAAGGGACTGTTCCTTTAGCTCAAGTAGGAAAGATCTCCACTTGGAAGAGAGGCTTTTGAGCCCTTTCTTCCAGAGTAGGAGGAGTTCCAATCAGTGGTATTTTTAAGCAGCTTCAATTATATATTCTTAACTTTGTTTCACTAATGGGAGCTCACCTTTCAGTCTCTCTGACCTTTTTCAGTAAGGCTAGCTTACACTGAATCCACCCTGCCTGTTCTATTAGGTTGTAATTTCCTTTAAAAAGTCAACTTCTGCCTGCCTTTATTCTGTCACTTCTGGTTTTGATCATCTTCCCTCAGTTCTCAGAAATATTTTGTATTCATTAATCCTTTCCTTTCCCACTGATAGACCACTTCTGTCTCCCTTAATCTATCCAAAGAAACCAATTTCTTCTACTCCAACTGTTCAGTTTGCTCGCCAACTCCAAGATCTTACACCTATGACTCTTTCTCCCGCTTCAAAGCTAGTCATGACAATGTGACAGCACACATTTTCTTTCTCCAGCTGTAGTGTGTATCTGTAACTCTAGTATTACATTTCTGAACTTGAATTTTTATGCCACTAACACTGCCCATGAAGTTGTCCCTGTGAAGAGAGTTCATCCTGACAAGTAGGATTACTATGGAAATGGATGATCCATCCATGTTCTTGAAAGCCAGCAGAATTGATGCTTATGGACTTGCATTCTGCATGTGTAAGAGCAGAACCATTGCGCAGGCCATCTGAGAGAAGTATGCGATCCTCATTTTCTTTGTTAAAAAGTTAACTGGCAAACTGCTGATGGATTCTGTTTGCTCCTAGAACAAAAAGCAGCAGTCTTCTCAAGTCAACAGCCTGTGCTGTGCCCCTTTTCCTTGCTGGTATTCCAAGGCTCAGAATTCTATCTTGAGATCTATTCCCTTCTGCAGAGCTTAGGTTTTGTCTACAAAATGTATGAGAAGGCTCTTTGTGAGAGCCTGAAGTACAGAATTCTGCTTTATTGCAGCTGCTCTAGAAGGAGTAGTCTAGCCTTGCATTTTCTTCATGGGTGGTAACTTCTTGCTAGCTTATCATGGGAAATATTATTGTAATTCCAATACTAGCCAAATTTATAAAATCTACTTTAAAAATGCTTTAAGCTAATTTGTTTGTTGATGGGGTAAGGAAGAGCAAGTTCTTCACATACAATGAAAATACCCAGTACCGAGTCAGATGTAGCCAACCTGAAAATGTCAGATTGTAAAGTTCAGCATTTTTGAATTGGGGTTGAGGTGAGGGAAACCCACTTATACTTTGCCATTTCAAGCAAGTATTACTTTTTTTTGCTTTCCCATAATTCAAAGAACAGGTGAATGAACCTGTCTAAGGATGTAAAATTAAAAAGAAAAATCACCTTTGGAAGGAAGGGAAACCAACTGTTTCACAAAGCAGAAGATCAAGATGGGACATTTTGGCTGTAAATGAAAAATTACACAAACATTATTAGCATGAATGTCGGTTTATAGTGCAAGGTCTAATGAAGTGATAAGTCCCTTTTGACTTTTTGTTTATGAAACAAAAAAATCCCAGGATATGAACAGTAGTCACAAAATCAAGTAGCCAAATTTTTTTTCAAAACTAGAACTTACATTTTCTAGACAGTCTCCAATTAGATCTCTCAATTACATGATGACCTTTTTTCCAAAAATTTTTTTGTGAAGTCCCCAGATTGAGAATCTTTGAATTATCCAATATCTATCCTGTTCTGTGTGTTGCACTCCCACATGCACCATTTACTGATTATTATGACCCTGCTCTTAGATCAGAAATTTTAATAGTCAAATCTGTTTTCTTACTGTACTTCACAGCTTTTTAATGAATACTTCACAGTAGCAGTACCACCCAGGCTCCTGTTGATACCCTGTAGCAGGTACAAATATTAAAGGTTCTGCAGACTGGATCCTGGGCTGTCGTGCTGGTCACTGAAGAGCTGAGGAACGTGCAATTGTCGGTCATATCTGTTAAGAATGGCCCTTGATCCAAGCTTGCATATCTGTTGTAGAGACAGGGTTAGAATCAGCTTTCTGGAGCAACTTCTGATTGCATTTATCAGTGATATCTTCCTTCAGTCTTCTGTCTCATTCACTGCAAATCTCTCAGCTTTTCCTACAAGAAAAGGCTGGAGATTGTATATAAACTTTTTTCCAGTGAGTTGCTGTGTAAGTCTTCATTGTGTTTAGACAAGAGTAAGCAGGCTGAAACTACCAGCAGGCTTGCTACTCCCAGCTTGTGAATATATAATGCTACAATTTTTTCTTTTTTTTTTAAATACTGCTTTTATGTTGCTTTGTGTTAATACCTTCCTATGCTGTTAAGAGGTAAGGGACTGTGTCTGCTTCCATGGTCTGTGAGCAACTTTTGAACCTTTGGATCACCAGGCAGGTTTGTGCCACCTGAACTAATGGAGTGTTAAGGAAAACAGCGAGCTCTGCTTGAGCTATGTTAGTGGTAGAACATGGTACATACTTTGCCAGATCTACCATTCTTCTATCATTTTCCCCAGCAATCTTGGATCCCATTCAGATCTGGAAGAGTATTCAAATTCATTCGTCTAAAGTCACATCCCAATGAATGGATATCCCTTTTTTCCACAGCCACGTGTTCTTTGCTCTAGTGCCCCACATAAATCTGACCTGGTTTCTTGTTCCAGACTTTTCCACTGCTCACCTTCATCCCAGTTTTGTTTTCCATTCCCGGGTTTCTTCTCCAGATGTCTTGCCTAGTCGCAGATTTCTTTTAACAGCCCACCTCACGCACACACACACAGAGGTTCACTGATCTCAGTATTTCTTTATTGCCCTCACTTTCACTTCCCACACAATTTCACTTATCTGCTCTACAGTTGTCTTACTCCTATTCTATTCTGGTAGTGTATCAACTCTTGTTCCCATTTGAAAACTAACAAAAACCTGCTCTTTCTCCAAATTGCTTGACATTGTGAGGAGAGAAGCTTTACCTGCTTGTTGCCTAGTTAGCCAAAGCTGTGCTGTCTCCACCAAATTTAAAAAAAAAAAATAAATCTGGGGAGTTTTGCCATGTCCCTGAACATGTAAGATAAAATATATTGGACACATGCTGAATTTCCAGAGAACAGAGCTGTTAAATTCTCTGTAGGGGTTTAGAGCTTTGCACATTTACAAAGAAGACAAGTTTCTTTTCTTCCATGTGAAGAATTTGTCTCTGTTACTAGGACGCTTTAGAAATGTTATTGTTTTGATCAAATGTCAAGTCCTTCCACCAATGCAGGAAAGCTCTCAGATTTTCTTGGGAAAACATAGCTTGTCCATATTAAAGCATTCCCATTTTCTCTTAGCAAACTATATATAGCAAACTGTGAAATTTTGATGAAGCGTTTATTGAAAAAGTATAAGAGAAAGGTTTTTTTCTCTCCTCTGTGTAAAATGTCAGCATAATGACATTTGTACAAACTATACCTAGCCATACTTAAAACAGCATCCTGTAATAGGAAATGTTGGGCAGCCGTAGGTAGGCACACAGCTCCTATCCTACCTTTGACATATCACGGGTAGTCTGGAATATTTTTCTGTGAGCAGATCCCCAGGCCCGCTAGGATGTGTCTGAGCTTGCACTGTACAGCACTGCATTCATATGAAAGCCAGTTAAGTAAGAAAAACAATGTGAATTAATGCAAGCGGAGTGTTCTACTACTAGTACTCTACCTGCATACCGAGTGGTTCAGGAATTCCCACAAAATACTTCTATACGCAGTGCACCTGTGAGTGTCTTGGACAGAGCTATATACTGAAAAGCAATTACATCTGTGGGTATGCAACTAGCATGTCTACAAGTGTATGGGTGAGAGGGAGAAAATACATGGTAATGCTGACATGAGTGATTTCTGTAGCAATCCAACTTAAGATGACTGCATTACTCACAATTAGAAGAGATATATACTGATGAATAGATGCAGAGAGTGAAAGATGGGTATGTATGTAGGTATTTATATGCCTGAAAATAAGATGGACTGAAGATAAAATGCAGTTAAATCTTAAAGAACTGCAATCTGAGAAGTAATACCCTTCTGTAACCATTTTGCCCTGTAGAAATGTTCACATACATGGTTCAGCTCATTATCTGTGAGTATGGAGTTTCTGAAGATGGCAATTGATTGCCAAATGGGGATTTACCTTGTTAGGCTTTTGATTGTTTAAAAAAAGAAAAGTTTTACAAATTAATTTTGTATGTGATGAGAGGAAATACATGACTCTCATGGAGCTTTTTGCTTTATTTTAACTGTAAAGGTAGAACTTTTCTTACCTGTGCATTATTTCTGTGTGCTGTGAGAATCTAACAGACATACTCATTGAGAAATTGTTACCACTTTGCTTTCTGGCAGGTAGTCTATAATCCAGTTTGTCAAATGAATTTTCTTGATTGCCTTCCAGCATATGCAAAGTACTTAAATGTCATAATAACCTCTGAAGAGTTGGGGCAGGGGGGAGAAGAGAAAGACACAAAAGAAAACAGGAAAAAATTCAACTTTCTATTCTTACTTAAGTATAAAGAAAATAGTACTGCATAAAGACAGCACAAAAGATGTAACAGAAATGTTATGAGAGCAATCAAGCCCTTGAAAGTGCTGGATAGTGGTTATACCATTGCGGGGGGGGGAACACAGATTGCTGTGTAAAACATTGAACATGTATTTGTTTTTATTCAGCAAGCTAAACTTAAACTATAAAATGCGTTTGCTGTCTGACTTTCACGTGAATCTAAACGCTTGACTTGACAGTTCTGCAGGACTTTTAAATGTAGAGTGCTTGCTAAAGTCAATGGGTGTCCCTCTGCCTCTAAGTCCACTGTTCAAAATTGCTATGAAGATCAAAAATAATTTATTTCACTTCTACTACTGTGATATTTAAGGTATTTTAGAATGCATGTAAAAAATTGTCATCTTTGGCTTTCTGCAGAATTTACAGCTCACACTGACTTTGTTACCTACACTGAAGCAGGGAGAAATGTTTTTCCCATATATTATTATGTTTGGGCTGTAAGTAGTCTTAAGCTGTTGTGTCTTCTGTACTAACTTATATTCTTACCAAAGTCCTGCTTACAATATTTGTCATGGAATCCGTGGAGGGCAAAGATATAAACTCTTAGCAAACAGACAGGGTTTCCCAGAGAAGTGAGAAAACACTTCGCAAGATTCATGGTATGAATTAAGCTGCTGGTTGATTAGCTTTTGCAGCTATTTTTCCAACAACTCAAGAAAGGCCAGTGTGTGGTACAATAAATCTAGGTATCTTAGAGGCTGATATTCCTGTATCTTAGCCTCTCGATTTCTAAAATGTCAGTAGTGCTTATAAATCAGAAGATTCTGCTTGGTATTCTGGGCAGTGTGCCTTTGAAGCCAGGCTAGAGGAAGCACCATGATTGTTGTCTTCTGGCTGAAACCCTCAAGAACTGTCTGGAGAAAAAATTCTCTTATGTGGGAAAAGACCTTCTCGGTGTGTTGCCAGGAGGTGTCACTACAGCTCAGGAGTAGCTGTTTTGTCCCTTGAGATAGGCTTTAATAGTTTCAAGGTCTCATATAAGTGCTGGTGTCATCAAGTGCAATAATGCACTGCCCTTTATCATATGTCTGAAGAAGGAACACTGAAATTGTGCAGTCTACTAATTAATATATAGCCAAGTAAAGAGATGATGCTAATGTGTGCTAAATGATTTGTCCCTCAAAAATACCCTTACTACATTGATACAGAAATATGCATGCGATGTGATATGTCAACATCCTTCCTTTGGGGAACTGGTGCTTACACAGAGCTATCTGATGCAGTCGTTTGTACTCCCTTGGTCCTATTCATCTCTCAGGGTTGTAGCAGAATCTCAGCAATCACTGATCAAATGTATTACGCTAGAACTAGCATGGCAAGATATCTCTTGAAAACCACGAGGGTGAAAGTGTCAGTCTGAAGGACATGGAACCATGAGTAGGTTTGGGAATCATAGCATTTAAGGATACTGATAGGACTCTTTCAAAACAATTTTAATAATTTCTTTTAATGCATGAGAAGCTTTTTATTCTCCATCAGTTTTGCACAGCATATTATATGTATTTTATACAGCCTGCTAATGAGCTGAAGACTTGTTAATTATGTGTGTGTGGAATGGCTTAGCTGCTGAATTATGCACATTATTTTCCTTTACAACAAAGCTTTCCTCTTAAGTGTATCTATCCTGGTTGAAAATGTACACCTCAGGTTGCTATTACTAACTCATCTACTGTCACTTCATTATCATCAATCTTAGGGTTTTGGTGGTATGAAGAATTGAGTATGAGAGCTGCAAGAGTTGGCTAGGCAATAAAAAAATACACTGTTTAAAAGCAGCTTCCTGTGTTGCATAAAACAGCTGTTGGGAATTTTATATCCCCTGAAATAAAAGAAAAATAAGTTTAATAAAGGAGTGTAAAATCTGTAATAGTTCATTTTTCTTTCTTCAGCTGTCTAGTTTGTAATTCATTATGGTTTTCCTATTTAATATTATCCTCTTGATGTAGAAAAACAGGGGAAAAAAAAAACTACCAGGAAACTCCAACAACCAAACCTGAAATTATACATGTTATTTACAGTAAAATATTCTATTATACCAGGTCAGTGTTGTGAGAATTGGAATTTAAGTAGAGATAGGTCCACTATTTCTGAATTTATTACCCTTACAAAGAGTATAAAATGTAATGGTAAAGCTGATTAGTTGTTTCTTACCTTGGATAACTCCAGAAAGATACAAAAATTTGCAATGCTGATGATACCAGTTACTAACTAAACAGCATGTTTTTATGTAAACTTGGTATTTGTATAGAATTTAAATCATTATGTGGAAATAAGATTTTTCAAAATCCCTGTGTCTTTTATTATGAATTATTCATATTAATGAATACTGATATCTAGCTCAGTATGTGTTGAATGGGGATGATGTTTAATTTACATGTGTTGGAGGTCACTCTCATAGATCTAGGGGAAACATGGATGGTGAAAGCAAACCAGTATACCTTTGCTTTTATCGAGAGCTCTAACCTCCGTTCATATTTACACTGTGAGGTTGCTGTTAAAGTCTGACCAGGTAGTGCTTTTTACCGTATGCATGTGATCAGAACAGCATGAGTCTATCTTCCAAGTCTCCATTGGTGAAAGATGCGCAAAAAAAAAAGTTGAAAACTTGTATGGAAAACTTGCAAAGTTATGTTAGTTGGACGTCTCTGTCACTTAGGAGCCTTAAGTAGATGGAGATCAGCTTATGTTAGTAGTTTTCTCGAGTCAGTATCGCACTACCCATGTGGGAAGCTTCTGATGTTCTAGGCTTGCTGCTGGAGTATATGTCCCTTAAAAGAGCACTTCGATTTACCGTGCTCTGTCCTTTTCCCAGGTTGTGGGCTATAGGGTCTGCCTTAGGCTGATGAAACATGCCTGCATATGTGCAGGTGCTGTTGGAATGCAGAGGTAGTTTAAACCAGAGTTTCTATCAAGTTGAAAATTATGAACTTAAACAATGTCATGATTACAGCAGGACTGGTAGGCTGATAGTCTGAACTGCTTTTCAGTGGCAAATGTTGATTCTTTCAAAAACAAACAAAACCCCTGAAAAACCAAAACCAAACACCCAACAAAACAAATAAAAAACATCCCAACAAAAACTTCTCAGTTTTGAAAAAGTTGGGCTTCTCCCCACCCCCCCCCCCCCCCCGAGGATAACTGTAGTGAAAGTGAAAGATTCGTGGAAAGTGGAAATGAGTAGTGAAAAATCATTTTGCTGAAGATTTCTGAAACTTTGTGGGGAAGGAAGAAGGTAAGAAAAGCAAAGCTTTAATAGTAATATTATACGTGTCATAAAAGGAACCACAGCTTTATTTGATATCTTGTATTTTTTAGTTTGTCAGTTTAGATGGAGTTGTATATGGCTAAAATAAACAGAAGAGTGCCATTGGACCATCTTGATCACAGGCTCTGGCTATATAAATCAGTATTACCTCCAAGAAACAAAGTATTTGTAATACTGTCACTTGAAAACCTGATCAGAAATTGTGTGTGTTCACACTCAGAGCTGCGTTAGTGACCTTCAGACACTCTTCTACACTTTTTTCTCTAGCTATTGGGTATTTTTTGTGATTCATAAGCAACCTAAAGTTGCAGTGTGTCAGAGTGTGTGCACCTTGGACATGTATTAATGGGGAGATGAACAGGTCCAAAGGGAAAAAACCCACTAAATTAGCTTGAAGGCTTCTTCAGTCTTTGTTGTTTATGCAGAGAGCGTTCAAGATCTCATTTGTTGCGCTAACATCAGCTTGTTTCAAATAAGCCATGAAATGACTATTAGACAGATTATCAGCCTTAAAGGATTATGTGCATCTTTCATCTTAGGTGCTGTTGCAATATAAACACAGTAACAATAATCAGCTTAGTTAAGTTCAAGCAGGTGGTCTAAAGGGAAAAGTGCATTTCCCTCCATCTTCAACAGCGGTCCATATGATTATGTAGATGATAAGTAGGGAAATTGCTCAGAGGCATTTTGAAGTTTTACGGCCTAGGTAACCAGAGTTGTGTTGTTTTTTCTGGGTATTCTTTTAACCTGTTGATTTCATGACATGACATGGACATAAGAAAACTGAAATTCTTTATTTGCTTTGTAAAGGAAAGTGGCATATCGTGGCAAGACAGTGAGTGGATTTCCCTTCCTAGCTAGTTGATGACCCTTCAGTCATTCAAATTTTGTTAATAGAAACAAATTATGTCTGTTTCCCATACACAACATTGATTTTCTCTTCCTGCCTTTGAAACGTAGTACCTTTGCAAGTAAAGAGAGTCTATGATGATTTCCTTCCATGGCATGGAAAGTGGTGGTAGCAGTAGAGCTGAGCTGGTGGCTCTCAGTGGCTTCTTGGTATTCTCCATTGGGTCAGCTGGCTGCTACAAAGCCAATGGCATGCTGAGGATTAATCAGATGTGTAACATCTTTGTAGTTAAGACTGAGCGTTAGGTCCAAAATAACTTTTAACCACTGTGCATTTCCCAGTAACTTGGGATTTGCCCTTCTATAACAGACACATTCTGTTTTCCTCGTTGTTAAATGTCTAAATTAGTTTGTTTCTTCAAAATGAATTACTTGCTTTATTGGTTATTTGTTGTAGTAAATCTATGTGCCAACTTCTTAAAGGGATATTCATATTATAGCAAATATTTTTATATCTGGAGATAACTGTAAAACCAAAAAAAAAGGAAAATGGAGCTGTAGAATTACTTGTGGGGATTCAGGGATTGAATGAGTTGTTTTTAAGTGTTTTGTTGTAGTGCTTAATTAACTGCTTGCAAAACTTTGTAGATTAATGTCAATTACTCACAAACAATTTGGAATACAATTTATTGTACTGTTTTGGACAAAATTCATGTGACCAAGAAAGTGTCTGAGGTAATCATTTCTGCTGTCACTTAAAAATATTTTCCTTTCTGCAGAATTCCTTTGGGTGTTTTCAGTGACTGCTATAAAACCATGATAGCTTTAACTTTGTCAAAAGGTATTGTTATTAACAACACTTATGGCAAAATGTTATAATATATGGCTATGGAAGTAAACATGTGAAAGAGGCAGTTTTAAGACTTTGAAATAAAGCTATAGGAGCTATGGTTAATGAGACTTTGAAAAGCCTTGTTTTGTTTGTTTTTAATAATGGTTTAAACCTGGCTTTGAAAATGACATGGAAATCCTGTGACTTACAGATCAAAGAAAATAGAGGCATGAGATGCTGTAGTAGTAAACTCTGCTAAAATTGACCGGATCAGTGTTCTGGGGCACGGAATGGAGGAAGGAACTGGGAGGAGAAGGCAGCCTAAAAAGCTGTTGCACAATCTCCATTGAGGGTGGTCTTTCCTGCAAATGGCTAAAAATTCCTTTTTTATCCTATGTGTTCATAGGAAAACTTGTGCAATTTGTATTTCTTGAATGCTTCTCTTCCTAATTTACATCCAGACAATCTGTTTCTACATTATGTGGCTTTGTTTGGGACAAGGCTTAGAAGATCTCCCTCTACAACTACCTGAAAGGAGGTTGTAGCGAGGTGGGGGTTGGTCTCTTCTCCCTGGTAACTAGCGATAGGACAAGAGGAAACGGTCTCAAGTTGTGCCAGGGGAGGTTCAGGCTGGACATTAGGAAGAACTTCTTCACTGTAAGAGTCGTTAGGCATTGGAACGGGCTCCCCAGGGAGGTGGTGGAGTCACCATCCCTGGAGGTGTTCAAAAAACATTTAGATGTGGCGCTTCAAGACATGTTTAGTGGGTTTAGCGGGCATGGTGGCATCAGGTGTACAGTTGGACTTGATCATCTTTGAGATCCCTTCCAACCATAATGATTCTATGATTCTATAAGATTATTCAAGCCTGAATATTAAACTCCTCACAAAGTAAGTTTCAAAGTAGGCACCCAGGAAGAATGAATAGTATGTTATAAATAGCCCCTTCATATGCCTGAAGTATCTATATATGGCAACAAGATTATTTACTACAGTATTATGAGATAATTGATTGCTTTCATCTGGCTGAGATGAAAATACATTTAGAATAGTACATTTTCAAATGTCTTGCTATGACCTTGTTTTTGATTCTTCTTTATGGATTGTCCCAACAGAGGTGTCAACATGGTGTTATATTGCAGAAAGCACCAATATTTAAGAAATGAAGAGGAAAAAAATTTTTGTGTGCGCCACAGTTTATTTTGTGCCACAAATAAATTGCGAGCGGAATGAGCAAGAGACTGATTGCACTTGAATTGTGGTTGAAGGAGGGCATTTCATCCTTCTGTCTCATGTAAATCCAATTTGATTTTTCTGGAAGTAAGGTGCTATTTGCCCTCGTAGTTTTCCTCATTGCAATAGGTTTTGCTTATAATAATGCACAACATACTGTATATTTTGCCACAGATTGATCTGCTGGGAACAGAGTGGAAACATACATTAGTGAGACAATGTAAAGATTTCACACTTCTGCTGCTTCTGTAGTGCTTGTGTTTGAGATAAATGACAGACTCCAGGACACCAATTCTCCTCCTCATTTGCTCTTTCTCTAGGCGCCAAGGAAAAGATTCGGAAGCCTAAACATGGACATCTAATGCCATTTTAGATGCTTTTGGTACCTGAGACATCTGTCATGGCTAGCAGGTGTGACAGATGACTTAATGCATTCCTTAGCAGCAGTTGAAAGCCACACTGGGATGCCATCAGGCATCTAAAATAGCACTAGATGTCTATGTTTAGGTGTCTGCATTGCTCCTTAATGCTGTTATAAAATTAAGTAAATCAGGTAAAGATCATAAAATGGTTTGGTTAGAAGGGACCTTAAAGACCATCTAGTTCCACCCCCCCTGCCATGGGCAGGGACACCTTCCACCAGACCAGGTTGCTCAAAGCCCCATCCAGCCTGGCCTTGAACACTTCCAGGGATGGGGCATCCACAGCTTCTCTGGGCAACTTGTGCCAGTGCCTCATCACCCTCACCGGGAAGAATTTCTTCCTTACATTGAATCTAAATCTTCCCTCTTCCAGTTTAAAGCCATTGCCCCTTGTCCTATCACTCCCTGACAGTGTAAAAAGTCCCTCCCCAGCTTTCTTGTAGGTCCCTTTAGGTACTGGAAGGCTGCTCTAAGGTCTCCCCGGAGCCTTCTCTTCTCCAGGCTGAACAACCCCAACTCTCTCTGCTTGTCTCCCCAGGACAGGTGCTCCAGCCCTGGGATCACCTTTGTGGCCTCCTCTGGACTTGCTACAACTGGTCTGTGTCCTTGTGTTGGGGGCCTCAGAGCTGAAGGCAGTACTGCAGGGGGGCTCTCACCAGAGCGGAGTAGAGGGGGAGAATCCCCTCCCTCGACCTGCTGGTCACCCTGCTTTGGATGCAGCCCAGGACACGGTTGGCTTTCTGGGTTGTGAGTGCACATTGCTGGGTCATGTTGAGCTTCTTATCAGCCAGCACCCCCAAGTCCTTCTCCTCTGGGCTGCTCTCGATTTAAATGATTGTATAGGTATGTTTGTATGTGTTTAAGAAACTACCTGGGGTGATTTGGTAGTGGAAGTTAGTGATAAAATTGAGATTTAAATTTGGTTTCCTTTTGTATCAGTTTAAATTGCTTTAAAAATTGCTTGTAGTACAACCTCTATGCAAATTTGCAGTTATATAACAAGCGAGATGGGGGGGGCTTTTTTTTAATGATCACTTACAAAGCTCTGGATAATCGCTTATATTAGACATGGTGTATATTGAACTACTGATGTTGCTGCTTGTAAGCTAACTAGTGTCAAATTCATCACTGGATTCGGGGAGATTTCCAGCAGTTTGAATTGAAAATGACTGTTTCCATCTAACTGGTGCCACCGTGGGGATAAGATTTGGTTTGTCCGGTGCCACGTTGTGGTCAGGCAAAGGCTTTGACTGGGGTATGTGTGGCGGTGCAGCTGCACCAGCGGTGGTCTTGCTTTGTGGTGAGAGTGCCGTCATGCATCCTGGCTGGTACCTCTACACTGCTGTGATCCTTCAGCTTTTATTGCAGACAAAAATGCAGGGATTGGGAGAACTGGGATTCAAGTTCTCTCTTGCAGCAGATGAGAAATAAGGAACCTGCCTGGCACCTCAAAGACCATGCCTTGGGCGCAGTCTTAGTTTGGAAGTAATGGCAGCATTTCTTATTTTGAGGCATTCAGTAGTCAGGTAATGTAGATATTTAAATAGATCAGATAAATAATGGTATTCTGGAAGTAGTAGTTACGCATTGAGCTCTATGATAAAAAAGAAATTTTCACAGTTCCAGTATTATATTATGTATTTACATTCTCCATAGTCAATGTATAGTTAAACAATAAGGCACAGCAGGCATTAATCCCTTGGATATATACTCCTGATGTCAAAGGTATTGTTGGGAATGAGCTGAAGGGTGTGTTTCTAACTACCTGAGTGGTATAGTAATGTTTTGTGAATTCATTACCTGGGGCATCTTATTGCTATTATGACATGGTAATTTAAATAAATAAAATCCTCAAGGAGTTGCTCTTCAATTTACAGGGGATTTTAACAGAAGTTTGGCATCACTGGTAGCTAGTAAGGAAAACTACATTTATGTGCCGCATGCTGAAGATGTTTGCTTCATTCATATCAAGTCTAGTGTGTGACACAGTTATAGCTACCAGAACTATCAAAACTTCAAAGTATGTATGTCACTGCAGTCAGCAGTCCAAGTAACTTTTCCTATACATGCTATCCATAATTTATTCTCAGCAAAGCCAGAAATAATTTGTGCTTTTAAAAACAGCTGGACTAGTGAAAACCATAATGCAGTATAAGTCAAACTTTTTTAGAAAGATGGAAAACAAACTACATGAATGGTTTTTTTAATAGCACTTGTATGAAAAGTCTAGTTAAATAGTACATTATTGCAAAGTACACGAGAAGCAAACAAAAGTAGGAGCAGACTTCTTCGGGTTTTTTTGTATAATATGCAATCACAGTTAGTACAAGATGGTTTTATTTTAAAATATGGAAGTGTATATATTCATGGGTTTTAACATCTGTTCTTTTCCAATTGTTTTCTTACCAGCTATTCTTAAATATTTCAGAGAAAACCCAAAGGCTTATTAAAATTTTAGTAAGAAAGCTTGGGCTTTTTTTTTTTCAGGGCACACAAGATGTTACCTCTAAAAAAATATTAGTGAATTACTTCTTTCCCTTGACTGTAATGACTTTATAATTATACTTTGTTATAAAGGAAATCTACACAGGTTCATTGTTTTTCATCTTTCTGGGTAAAAGCTAATCTTGCCCTGGAATGTGGACAGATGGGAATAACTATTGCAAGCATTAGTTATGACTCTTTCTGTGCAAAAATTACTTTTATCTTGATTTTATCTTGGGGAGAAAAGTCCATACATATGCCACCATGTTTTGGTTGCTCACTGTGTAGTGATAAACTGGGGAACAATGACAGAGTACTTTCATAGGCTGGAAATGATGACCGTAGTCAACATGGAAAAAGAATGCTGGATTATGAGATTTCACAATTAAGAAGCGCTTGTTACACATTTGTTTTCTGATGGGGTAATATGTTGCCAGATATGGACTTTGAAAGGTTCATCTCTGTTAGGACCACTGGAATCTTTTTCTTGCCATCTTTACTGTGGGGTATCATCTGTTTCCTAGAGCTGTTTGGGATATTTCTTTTTATTGGTTATTTGCACACAAATATGAAATACAGACAAAGCCTTTGGTTTCTTCCATATAGTGTTGTTTCTGACATTTTGGCTTTTAGTGCTAAAAATTGCATTTTTGTTTTAGGATTGAGTTATCTGTAGAGTATTTTGTGGTAGGCAAACGAGGCTGGGGAAGGGGGTCCCCTTGTGGAATTGGCTTGATAATGTCTGTTACAAGCTGTGTGCCATCCTATGAATTCAGTTATTTCTCATCCTGCTTTGGTACTCTAGTGCTCCAGCATTTCCTAAATGTGACTTAAAGACATAAAAGCAAAGTAGCCTGCAATACTGTGACTCTCACAAGTGTGAAGAATGTAAGATAGAAACTTTTGCATTAAATCTAACGGCAAACAGAAATGTCTCAAAATTTGCAATATCCCATAATGAATGGCTAATCCAAAATAATTACAATAGAACAAAATTTATTCCTTACCCTTGTCAGTACACAGCTGAGTAAAGTATAAGGATTTATGTATCATCCTTAAATTTATTTATTTAAGCTCAGCTAGACAGCTGATACTGTCTTTATTTATTTATTTAAATAGCTAATCCTCTGAGTCCTCCTAAGCTCTTGGCTGCAAGTTTCTCCTGTAGCAAACTCCCCACGTTAGTCATGCACTGTGCAAAAATACTCTTTCCTCAATTTTGCATTTTTGCTTCCAATTTTGTTATATCTCTTTACTTGATGAGAAACGTCTGACTTAGCTTCTCTGTACAATTTATTGTTCTGCATAGCTTTATTATATTGGATCTCATATATTCATCTCTCATAGAAACTAGATATTCCCGGTCCTGAAAGCCTTCTTTCATGCCTCTAGTCACTTTCATTGCCCATTCCTGGACCTCCTCAATGTTTTCTAGTGTTGATTTGTATAACTGCATTATTGTATTTTCAATGTTTGTTCTGTTTCTCTGCGTACTAATACTTTTTCCCCGCATGTTTGCAATTCAGACTGAAGCTGATGTGTAAGCAAGACTGTGCACAAGATAGGTTCAGTGCCATTTGCTAGAACTCCCTTAAAAAATGGTTTAAAAAACCATCTGTAGCAAGCTCTGGTGCCTTTCAGATCTTCCCTGCTGCCTCTTCCTTCTGGCTTCAGCCAGGACCCAAAAGCACTTACCTCCAGTGCAGGAGGAGGGAGCTAATTAATTCTTGATTCCTGACTCCGAACCCTGGGGCTGTCACTGGTACCCTAGTCCAGTATGGCAGCTGCAAGTCAACTGGTGTGCTGCCTAGGAGCTGACAAGAGAAATTTTCCTGGTCCGGCTTCCCTGCTTCCTCTTGCTCGTAAATCTCTTGCTCATGACTTTGTGAGCTACCTCAAGGACTTAAAAGTACAGAAAACTGGCATGTGCAAAAAAAAATATTTCTTTCCTTATTAATATCTCTGAACTGGCTTAACAGCAGAGGTCGTGCCAGGGGAGGGCTCAATGACCTTATTGATAACAGCTAGTTGTTAAAGCTTGCTTGTATTGTCCAGGTGCACCCAAAGAGCAGTCCATATTGCTCCTTCTGGAATGCCTTGACTTGTGTCTGAGCTTACTAATTTGCTATACTAGTTTATGCTACAATTTACCATGTCTTCTGTAGAGGCAGGGCAATTCATTGTCACTCTGCCTTCATCTTTTTTTTTTTTGTGCCTTGGTAACCACACTCTGGGATGCTGAGAAGAGAAAGACCTAGTAGCACATTTACTGAGGGTCTGGATAGTAAGCCAGAAAACTGGTTAGATCTTTAAAACTGGCGGTCATTAAAATCTGCATGCTCTTGCCCACTGGACTCAATTCACTGGTGGGATTTTTTTGAGCTTTGTTTTGTTTTTCCTTCTCTCTTTCCAGAACAAGAATGTAACATCAGTTGACCCTGCTCCTTTGGTGTAGTTTAGACCTTTCAAATCCTCTCTGAGCTGCAGAATTAATGCTTGTAAAACTTTAAATATTTTGTCTTTCAGGATGAGAGAAACCAGATAAGTGCCAGAATTTTATTATAGACTCTACCTGAGACCTGATTAAAGCCAGCCAAATCTGTGGCTGCAGAAACTCTTTGAGAGGGTAAGCAGTCAAATAAGTTTTATATGAACCTTAAACCCCACATTTCAGTAAACCAGAAGTGCTTTTTTGTAGCTGTTACGGGTGAAGTGAGTTCAAAATAATTACAAAAAAAAGGCCACTGTAGCATATATATTGACACATGTCAAATTAATCCTTTAAACTGGTTGAGAGCTATTCAAATTGTTCTCCACTTTCCACACTGGATATTTCTTTCAGGGAGAAAAAAATGTAAAGGGCTGAATTTTTTTGAATGTAATTAGCCACAGCATGCAGTGCTAGCTATTTGCTTTTCTTCAGCAAGATCTGATTCATTTACCCAACACCTGATGATACTGCAGATTCTGAAGGAACTTATGAGGAACTCGCATGTTATTAAGTGCTTGAGTGGCAAGAGGTTTCGAGGCATTTGAAAAACAGGAAAGGTAAGAGGAGAAAGAAATTCCTGAGGATTTTCACAAATATGTGGGTACCGGCATCCTACACAATTCATCCTGTGGTGTTCTGATGTTGTTTAACCATAGAATTAATAACTTGGCACACTTTCCAAGAGACATCAGAGTTTGTAAGAAATAATTCTTCTTATGGCATGATGCTGCCCTTTCTAAAATTGATTTTAAGATGCAAGATATGAT
>NW_009606612.1:29857-50797 GCF_000690535.1 Cariama cristata | reverse complement strand
TGCTGTAAATGTAAAATTAACTGTTAGATCTTTATATTTTGACATACACACTGTTACTCAACAGTTTTTTCATATTAAGTATGTGTGTAAGTGTATATACAAACAAGAAAAATCTGAATAATAATTGTGAATAATACGCTAAAAGCTTTCTTTTGAGTTTGTCATTGCAATATTTATTGAAGTAGGGGACACTTTCAGCCTTTGAGTATGAATCTTCCATATTGTGAGTAAGTCTGTTTGAACTGTGTTTTGTTTTGTACATGTATGTATACATAGTACCAGTCTCATAGAGAAAAGGATGAAGGTCTTATTTTAAGCACAGAATAACTCGTGCTAGTTCCGTATGGCAAGAATGGATGTTAAGGGGAAAAAGGAGCCGTATTTGGACAAGGGGAATAAATATTGTATTTTTTTAACTTACTGCACAGAGCTGACCTTTCTCATGACTACTTGACTCACCTCAGAAGCGGCTTCTGTGGTCTGCAGGGCCTGGGTAACACATACGCTCTAGTAACAGCTGGTGCAAATTCAATGATCAACAGGCAATGCCATGGACTGCTTAGAAATGTAATAATTATTGCATGTGTGGGTCTTGAATTATTTTTATCAGGCTTCCATAGTACTACTTGATCTGCTAAAGAACTAATAAAAAGAATTTAGAATCTAGACTAAAATGTGGCAATTGTGTTCATACACTTTGCATGCAATCAGTGGGTGCCTTTCAACATTTCCTCTATTGCTGAAAGCAGGTGAGCTTTATAACACAGTTTTAACTCCTCTGCTTAGAGATTGCATGCAGTGCAAGCTAGTAAGGAAGCACGTTTATAGAGGAAGGGAGCTGAATACAAAGAGGTTACAGGTGTGTTACAAGGTCAGTGGTTATCTGTGCAAAGCACTGCATAGCACCTAGAGTGCTGCACGCTTCATGTCCTCCTTTAGGAGCAAATTATGCGGTGAACGTTTAGGTAAAGTCTGAAGACAGCAGATCAAAGTCATTATTAACGTAAGCAGATACGGTCCCACTGATGTGTTCATTGTCATCTGTAGTTTTGAGGCTTGGTGTTAACTCTAAAAAGAGCTAACAAAGCCAGATGAGCAGAAAGCAGGACGGCACATGAAATTTATTTTTAACAAGTGAAAAACTGCTCATACTGGAAGAACTTCACGTTCACATTGCTGCTTTCACTTCAGCCTCATGTACAGCAATGCTCCGCCATCAGCTTGCTTTCAGGTGATAAATCATTTTGAGGTCTCATCTACTTATGACTTCTGGTGTATGTGGAATAAGGTAGCAGAATCTATCCCTGGTAAACCTAATTATATCTCTGACTGTGAGAAATCATCTCTTTGCCTCAGAAAAGATTGCCTGTATCTAAGACCAGCCCTATGGAGCCACAGAAAACCTGGGGGGAAGAAACAAGCTTGCATGCAGAAGCATAATGGTGCTGTTTTAAGGAATTTGCCCATCCAGTTAAGAAGGAAGGAGAGAGGCAGTGGCAAGTCTCAATGTTTGCGTCTCCTCCTTGTTCTTGCAGTAACTTGGAAACATCCAGGTATTGTTAGAAATCTATGACCAAATGTGTCCTGTTCTAAGGAAACGTTCAGCAAATGTGAATTTCAGGAAACTTTAGGCCTTCATTGAAAAAACACTTCACATGTCATAAATCACTTTGATTGTATTTGCTAAATAAATTCTATGCTATAGAATAGCATTGAATATAAAAATCAGAGTTGGGATTTTACCTTTGGGGAGAATGGCAAAACTTACTTCAATTGGGTCATTTTCAAAGTGAATCTCTAGGGTGCTAGAAAGGGAGAAAAATAGTTTCTAGGGAAAAAAAGCCCATACCCAAAGGCAGTACTGAATTTGGAGCTGATGGTAATCCAGTCTTAGTGTTTTAACAATTGCTAGAGTTCTCTGATAAATTTTCTTCAGTGTTTTCTAGAGTTTTTTCCTTTTATTAATTTGCCTTTGCCCCTGTCAGTGCATTGTATTGAGCGTAGTCTGATGGAATTGTGGAACTTGCATGTTTGATTGAAATCAAAGTTGAGTTAAAATACAACTACACAAATTAAAACATAGTATCTTATATTATTAGAATGGAAATTCTTTTTTTAAGCAAGAGGTAGTTTTATCTTATGCTTCTCCCCTATCTGTCAGTTGTCCTCATGCTCCCGCTGTCAGTCATCACATGCATGATCTTTGGTCTACTACTGTGGAAGCAAATTGTTACATTCAAGAGACAAAACAAACTGATTAATATTGTCAAAACATTTGTCAATTTTTCACATTAGGTGCAAATTAAAAGAAATATTTTGCTAAGCAGAGCTACTAATAGGAGCTATATTAATAATGAAAGATAATTTAGCAGCATGACTGCACAAGCAGAACAAACCTTTGAAAAGGTCCGAACTTATGACTGTGACTGAATAAACCCATTAATTCCTTACACATTTCTTTTCTCATTCCAGGCAATCAAAATGAAAATGTGCAACTCCTTATTACAAGAAAGAAAGATGTACTGTATTCAGAATATCACAGTACATACATGGTTGCTGTAAAAAGTCTGCAGCCTGGGAACACCATCTTTTCAGATCAGAAAAAAGCATGTATTGTGTGGCGGATGTTTTTCTTACAGAACTCCCCTTAGTGATCATGTTTCAGGTGCATCATGCTGAAAATGCTTAACGAATCAGAGTAAATAATTAAAAATTAAGAAAAACATACCATCTTGCTGATTTCTGATGTGCAATGGGGAATCAGAAAACTACTGAAGCATTACAGCTTTTGTTCTACTGTTGAACAAAGTACTCTTGCATGTTTTTATATATGCCAGTATAACATTGGAGGAGTCACTCAAATATATAAATATATACTTGAGGGGTGCTGCTGTGATACGTTGACATGTTACTTTATAAAAAAGTCTTTGTAGAGAAGTTCTGTCATTAGGCAGTAGAGCAGAAAGGATGGATTTTGCTTAAAAGCAAGAACATGAATTGCTGGGGCTGGATTTGCAATGGAAGAGTAGGGGTAGATAAAGGGACCTGTAACTGGCTCCCTAATCCTTCGTTGTCCATTTCTGACCTGCTTTAACTGAACCAAGGTCCCAAATGACTCTGCATAACTGGGGTCTGTGTTGCTATTCTCTATCCCAGCTATTCTCTCAGTGTGATGAGGGGGGAAAGTATACTACAGCTCTTCCTCACTGCTGCTTATAGCAATTTTACAAATGAATGGGAATTCTTGAGCTCCCCTGCCTCACCAATACTGAAATACCTGATAGAAGAAGCTACCTGAATACTGGTAGACATTAATAAATTTGATATGATGTGTAAAGAAAATAGAGAACAAGAAGGATTATTTTAAGGGGAGAAATGAAGCATAGGGGAGCAAAGGAGACATAAGGCAAAGAATAAAAAGTTTACTACTGAGGAAGAGAAGATAAGGTGACAAAGGGAGGAGATACACTTTTTAAAGAGATGTAGGAAGAATTCTACACTGAAACTTGTGAAGGAAGGCAAGAAAAAGCAAAATTGAAAGAGGATGGTCATTTCAGTCAAACTAATAACTTCTCAACCTCTTCCTTTAAAGCTTCCTTTTAATGTCAAGGAAATTAGAGAATACATCAAAAAGACTTGCTGTGAAAGTGGCTGACAGCAATCAGGAAATTTGGAATTAATGCTAACACTATCTCTACTAGCTATTGTACTGCTTTGTTACTGGAGTGGCTTGCACTTGTTGTCCTGATCTTTAATACAACACTTATTGTGCTTCCTATCAGAAATAGGACACAGTACCCAAACTAGTACACCAATGACTTCTCTTATCATTCCCTGTTTAGACTCTGCTTCAGGTACTTTTAAATGAGAATTTCTGAAATCTTGAAATGAAACCTCTAATTATTAGACCTGATCCTTCAGACCTTGCATAGGGAGTAACTCCTTTTAATTCTGCATTTGATAGACTCTTCCCTGCATATCTAATAGAATGGCCCTGAATAAATTCATATAGACTTTTGCCTCGGAGAGAACAACAAGGTTAGGTAATGACTCCAAGTATGATCCTTTGTCTATTGACATTATTTTTAAACTTTTCTTCTTCAGGCTGTCGCAATGTGTACTAAATGAATGATAAACATCATACCTAATAAAACACATGCTAACCATTTGAGCTACAGAGGGTGCTTCCTAGGTAGCTGAGAGGTTTGTGTATGTCAATTATTTATTTGGGGGAGGAGGGCTGATGGTGTTATCCTGTCGCTGGTTTTCTCAAACAACTGGTATTCAGGTACTCAGCAGTAGAGATGGGTAGTATCTTGCTTATTTAAGAAAAAAAAAATTAATCACTACAATTCACTATTACACTGTCTGAACCATCCAACCAGTATCTTGATCCAAAAATGGGAGAAACTGCTGTTTTTCCAAGTAGCTGTGTTGCTAGTCCTTAAGTGCTGTCACAGGAATTTGTCCGGGCAAAACATAAGACTGGTAGTAGTAAAAGTGCTAATTTCTTCTCTGATCAAACATTTATACTAACTGATTAAATACTTGTTAAGACTCTTCCAGAAGCTATTTTTATTGCTTACTTCCAATAAACAGAAAATGAATAGTTGGGGACATAACCACATATAGCAAACAACTTTTTAAAAGAAATAAAGTGGCTCGATTCCAGTTTAAACTGTAAAGAGAATATCATCTGTATGCAGGATGTGGGGTCCTTATTTTTCTATGGATACTGAAGCAATTAATGTAATTTTCTCACTTGCCACTTTTAGAGTGAAAGAGAGGTTTCAGATGACATAACTGTGTTGTCCTCATTCTGAAGTTGATCTGTTAAATTGGGAGAAAGCCTGTCCGGGGGGTCACTTGGAGAAAGGAAGCATGTTGACCAGTTCAGGCTTATGCTACTGGGAGAACCAGATTTGAAGATGGAGCTAAAATGACCTCTGAGTCCAAGAGGACTGATTATTCCACAGCCTATGCCTTCCATGTTTTATGTTTTGTGCTGTAAATATTTATTACTCTCATATTTTGTTTGTTGTTTCTAAACATAATGAGTGTTTCTAGCATAAACAACCTCCCTGCTCTGCCAGCCCAAAAAGAGATGGTGAGTGCAAGGGAAGCATCAGGAGAAACCCAGCTTGCCTATGATGTGACACTTTGTCTAATACATTGCTGTGTTATTCCTGCAGAAGTTTGCTAATTAGACATTAAACTAAAGTTACCCCAACAATCTTGTCCAAAATGTCACATGAATAATATTCATTCAGAACCAACAGACAAAGATGGCAATTTTTTATCAAGCTGTCCGCATAATGTTGCATTATTTTATGTGGTGCCTTTCAATCTCTGTGCATTGTACGTGCCCTTTTTAGCAAGTGGCATAAACGAGATTTAAAGTGAGGGACACAGTCCTAGGACTGAAGTGCTAGAATGACAAACCCACCTGTAGCCAGGGCTGCTATGTAACTACGTACTCTTGAAGTGCTGGTATGTTTTACAGTCCTCACTAGACTGGCTGCTAGATTTGTACAGGGAAGTGACTGGGGCAATGCTCAGAGTCAAAAACTCTACCCTGGGTATGCTTAGGTTGGCAAGAGATGGAATACATTTCACACTGTCTTCTGCTGTACCTTTTAAAAATGTCGTTAACTTATTTTATATGTTACTGTAAACAAGTACTGCTTAGGAGGAAGGGGGACCTATGTACCAGCCTCTTGACCTAGCTGCCAAGAGACTCAGGCTATGCAGAGATTCAGGAGCAGATGCATGGTGTCTACACTTAGTGGCATTTCTCTCTGATTTTAGTGCTATTTTTAGCTGAATTAATAGCCAGTTAACTTGCTGCAAGCTACAAACATTTGTAGTTTGCACTAGGGGACAGACATTTGGAGAGTGCCCAGC
Source organism: Cariama cristata (assembly GCF_000690535.1). Lineage (NCBI taxonomy): Eukaryota > Metazoa > Chordata > Aves > Cariamiformes > Cariamidae > Cariama > Cariama cristata. The sequence goes on along the minus strand of NW_009606612.1, from coordinate 44,893 downwards.
ATAACCTTTAGAGAGAGGTTAACTGTTCTTAATTATCTGGCTGTTACTTAAAGTAAGACTTGCAAGACCAGTGAGAACCAGTGGGCACCTCTATCTGACTGGGCATGCAGGGAGTTCTTGTGGCCAGCCAGGAGGTTCTTCTCTCCACGGACCTGTGACCAAACCTCTTTCACTATTGACCAACTCCTGTTTCAGGGCCATTGTCCAAGAGGGCTGAACTTTCCTAGTCATCTCAACAAAGTCTTATATTTGGTACAGCTTTGTGTACTTTTTTGTCTGTGAGAAGTTATGTTTGAAGTTCCTGTCTCCCAGTGCGAAGTTCAGCTGTTCCCTCAATTCTGCTTTTACAGCGCTTGCCTGGGTGGCTACAATTTACGGGTTGAGTATGGAATACCTACTACCTTCTGTTTGTTGGGTTTTTTTAAAAAACAAAAGCAAAACATACCACCAAAAAAAAACCCAAGCCCAAAACCACACAAACCATCCCCTTCAACTGTCATCAGCAGAGGTAATTTTTAATGGAGGTTCTGTACCATATAGCAGCAAGCAGTTATTTTATGTATATCCATTTTTTGTTTTTCAAAAATGAACATTGTAAAATGTTAAATGGTATGGTGAAGAACCATAGACCTATTTGAGGAATGGAGAAAATAGCTGCAGTGAGAGATTTGATGAGCCAAGCCAATGCATTTTATCAAAAGTTTATTAGGAGATAACTTGATTAAGATGTCTGAGTTTGTAGGCAGGAAAACAATGCAGAGAAAGGGTACCTTAATTCAAGGAAAAAGAACAGAAAAGTTCACATCTGAAAGAGGACTTGTTGTGGGTGGGGTTTTTTTGGTTTCTGGTTTTGGTTTGTCTTTTTTAATAGTGGATCTGATTAACTGTTGAAACAAGATACTGACAGATGCAGTGAATTTTGTAGATTGTGATGATGTGGATTTAGAAGCATATGCTTGAGAAAGTTCCCAAACTTTAAAAGTGAGTAGGCTACTGTCAATACTTTTTAATTCTTAGGATGGTTCTTTCCTCAAACTTGTAATTGAAAATACTGAAAGGATGTTATAATTAAAAAGAAAATCCTAGGCTTTGTACACTACCTAAGGATGACTTTGTCATGGCCTTGTAGATCACAGCAGAAGAGCCATTGTGTTACTCGAAATAAGACCTAGTTTAATTGTAAAGCAACTATTTTGGTTATTAGACTCAAAACTGAATTAAATAAAGGTCAGATTTAAATAGCTAGTGGTTTTTCTAACTTCAGATTCTTGTAAGATGAGTAGTAGTAGTAACTCTCTTAAATCAAAGAAGTCACAAGAATGTGAAATTCCCAAAATCCATACAGTCATTCCACTTAGATCTTCCTGAACTATTTAGTGTTCTCCCGGCCTTAGTTATTGAGCAATTGAGAGACACGTTGGCAGCAGCCAGGAACTCTTACGGTAGAACAGATGTGACTGAGAAATTGAAACAGATAATCCCAGGGTGAAGATGGAAAGATCAGCTGCTATTGGAAAGACATGGAAGTGATCAGGTGTATATTGGAAATGTTCATGTGAATGAAATTTTTACAGTAGTGTTTTGAGGGTGATTCCACAAAACTTGGAGTAAGAAACATCATTTGTCTCTTTCTGTCAGTCTTTCATCATGAGGAAACAGGATATTAATGTCTTAAGTCTGTCAATGATTGAAAATTCACAGACAATCTACAGATAAAAGCATTTCAACTGACTACATGTTGCTGAGTTTGCAATATAATGATGCAGTTGGTGCAGTCGATTTCGACAACTTGCTTGGGCAGACAGTAGCTTGCCAGTTTTCTGCCTTCTTGCCTTGTGCCTTTTTAGCAGTATCTCATGGGTAGGGCAATGTCAATATTCCACCCGTTTAATCTCTTAGCTGTTAGTTGCTGATATGCCTGTTGTGAATCGCTGGAGATGCTAATATCCCTGTTAGCCTGTGGTGTCTTGCACCGTGTGGTGGTGCCATGCTGGGCAAACATTCCCTCACCTGCTCTTCACTTCCAGGAAAGCTTTGGTCCAGCAATTCTGCTTATAATAGGAAAACTTTGGTAGCTGAATTATTTTTATTTTAAGAGACCCTATCTGGTAATAGCATTTCTCTAAGAAAATTGAAACTGAAATTTTGTTTTCAAACCTGGTTTGTTCTTTCATCTTTCTTTGACCTATATTCAGGTTAGATACTGACCTATTCATTGGATTTGACCCAAGGGGAAAAGATGAGTGCAGCTGTAACTCACATTTTAAGACAAGTTGGATCCTAAAAACTGCTTACGTAAATGAATGATTGGCTGTTGTGGCAGGATCTATAAGAGATTTTGACATCTGTTATCATGGAAAAATTGTGCATTTCATGTGTAGTAATATATGATAAAGTCAATATTTCTCAGTGCTCTCTGTATGTTAAACGTGGTGTTTGATAGGTAGACATTTAGGCCCTATGGTTTGCTCTCTTCGAGTTTCAGCATCTCCTTCAGTGAGAGCAGCATTAGGTCCTTTGTATGTAATTATTTCACTATTTATCAAAAGGCTTGAGTAGTCATTTGGGCATCTAGCTTCAGCAAATGGTTATGGAATGAGAAGCTTGCAATGCATTTCCAGTATTTCTTTCACAGGCAGAGTCAATTTATCCTTAAGTGACATACTATACTCTTTACACAATTACTTTTGGGCCTCAACCAACAGCTGTTAAGTATGTGGAAAAGCTCCTGTTGTCTTCAATTAGGGCTGGCTTAGGTGCACACTGAAGAAGACTTAATTGCTGTCTGAAGCCAAGACATAAGTGAGAGGTACTTTATAACTACCAGAGATGAAGAGATACTATTAGAATTATTTTATTTGTATGTAAGTAGGAAGTACAATTGTCTGTATAATTCTTCTTACTATTTTTATTACCTGTTGTTTACTAATAAAATACACTTGGATTTAAAGTGTAGAGTAACTACAACATGACTGTACTTTAGTGTAACATGAGAGTGATGCTGTCATACTACCTGATTTTAATTTTTAGAGATGGAACCCCAAGGCATTCTTTTCTTTTGGTTTTGATTTTCTTTGTATTAAATTTTAAAAGGGTAGCTCCAGATACTTCTGAACATTAACTTTTCATTACTTGCATTATTGCTTTTAATGACACTTTTTTTATCTTAGAAATGTTAAAGAATGGCAATAATTTGCAGTGAAATGGAAGACTGGTAATTCAGTGGAGTTCTCGGGGTACTCTGAACTAGATCTGAGACATACCTTTTGGATACTGTAAGGCCTTCCTCAATTAAATTTTGCAAGGAGAAGGATACTTTTCTCACAGCGTATGACAGCTGAACAGACGGTGGGGTCTTGTGTATGTTGCATCCCTATTAACATTAATCAAAATTACATATGCACATTCTGAAATTAATAAACTAGCTGATGTTGCCTCAGATATCTTTAGATTAGTTTCACATTTTATACTCTTGCAGAAATGCCTCAAACTTCTGCAAACAGTACCCATTTCTCCAAAATGTGCATTCATGTAGAAATGGATGTGACCAAGAAAGGAAAACTAGGTAGTGAATCGAGAGAATAGAGTAGCATGACCAAAGCAAAAAGCAAGCAAAACTATTTTTGCTGTGGAGTTATTAATGAGTAAATTCAGAGAGGGCACAAATCTACCAGGAAGACAAATTATGCAAAATGGAAATCCAAGCCCAAATTTTCAGATTAGTGGATGAGAAACAGCATGTACTAGATGTTGCATTAAACTTGTATGTGACTTTATTACCAACCAAAAACTGTTCCTAAACAAAGGTTAGATTTTGTCACTTGAGTTGAGGAGGATAGATTTTTTTTCCCTATATTTTTTTCCCTATTGTTGTTTGAAAGGATCTGGAGCAGGGTCGTGTTTGTGACTCATTGGGGCAGGTATGGTAACCTCACTCCCAAGTGCAGAGGTAACTATTCAGAGACAAGATACAGAAGAAGAAAGAGATCCGAAGGTTGAATCGTAAGGTTCTTGTGAACAACATACTGAAGGGAATTAGACAGGTAGAGAGAGAATCAGGAGAAAACGGGGACGAGGGAGGGAAAGATATCGAACAGTGTATGATCAGTGCTTTTAAACCACATCTGAGGGTGAAATAGGAGGCTGGAATATTGACTGTTACTAAGCTTTTTGCCTGGAATTGTCTTACGCTTCCAGGAAGAGATGGGTGTATTAGGAGACAAAAGAGCAGGACAGATGTGACCTATTGGGGAGAATGGTATGTGGATGGCAGTGAGACTGAGGAGGAGGAGTGACTGAAGCAAGTGAGGGATAAAGTATGAGTGATGAAAAACTTATGTTTTGTTGATAGTGAAGAGGTGGAAAGCAACAAAGGATGACATAAGGAAAATCAGCTTACATTTTTCATATCTTCTCTGAAGAAATCATTAGATGCACAGAAAGAGGGAGAAAAGGTTTCAAAAGAACAAAGGCAAAAATAGCATAAAGCAGTCTAATATTACAAGCATAGCATTCTGCCAGGGCAGAGAATTAAGAGTATTTTAAGAAGGAAGATGTCAGAGCTGAAGGGCAAAAACATGTCAAGAAAAAGATGTCAAGTTGGTCAGTTCTCTCCTGCCAGGAATTCAACACATAGTAGAGAAAGCAGATGCTGTGGATGAGCTGGGCCTGTAGGTTGGCAAACCAGGCATTGCTTTTGTAGGGGAAGGAGAGCGCTGTGGTTAGGAGTACAGCCTGGAGAAAATCAGAAGTTTGCAGAAACAGACCTGAAGAAAAAGAGGAAAGAATTTTTGGAGCAGAAGAGAAATCAGCATTGTGCCTAAGCTGGAAGTCATTGCACAGACACGTAAGGAAGAGAGACAACTGGGAAATGTTTTGGATATTAAGAAAGACTTGGTAATTGTCAGAGCCCTTCTAATTGGGGCACATGTTGCCTGTTAACACACAAACAAAAAAATGAAATGTAAAATTTGAGCTGCTTTTATGGGACCAAAAAAGTAGTTGTGTGTTATAGTGAAGGTATATTTATTTAGTACCTTTTGGCTATATAAAATTGCTTTTGACCTGTTTTTAGGATTCTTCATAAAACAAAGACTTATTAAATTTACTTGGCAGCTGTGCAGTAAGGTAAAAATGAAATAAGCTATATTTCATTGGGGTTTTTTCTTTTTTTTTCTTTTTAAACAGCCTTTGGCAGTTCTCCAGCATTTATTTTAAGCAGATTAGACTCAAAAACAGTGATTACATTTAACATATTTGGAACTTTGATCATATTTAGCTATTGTGAATTGTAGCGGGAAGTGTCCTGGAGTCCAGTTTGTGACCTAATTCAATGTAGGTTTAGCGAATGAGGTCTGCTGTCTGGGTTAGATGTGGCCGCAGTGGTAATTAAGGCACTGAGAGGTGGCACAGTTTCTCTTCTGTTGTGTGACACGGAGAGTTTGCCATGCTGAGGAGTGTTAATGAGGAGGGAGTGGTACTGACTGAATTACTGCTGGTGAGCCTTGCAAGCTAAAGTAATAGAATTCTAAATAATAGTTAAGTTTTTGAAATGTCACTCTACAGGGATTTTAAACATGAATGCCTGCATTGACAGGACAGAAATATTTATCTTTTTGGGTGTGTTTTTTTACTCTGATACCTCAATGTTTTTATTCAGCCTCAAGGGAGTCTCATCAAATTTCCCTTTTTCCTTCTTTGTCCTATTTCAAATCATTGCAGATTCTTTTTCTATACTCAAAGCAGGTAGCAAGAGATAAGCCATGGTTTATGCACAGGGAACATTCCACTATTTCTTTATTTTGTTGGGGGAAAAATATATTTTGTTTTATTTGTTTCAGCAGTTCCTTAATTCTGTTCAGCTTTATTTGCTGACAGGAGTTTTACTCTCTCTGCTCCTCAATGTGATACAGCAGTTCAGTTAAACTTTTCCATGCTGATGACTGCAGTTGCTGTTTTCTGCACCAATCTGTGGGGCAGCATCGCTCCGAAAAGGGTGCAGGCAGCCTCTTCCAGCAGTACCTGCCTGAACGGTATATACATATTCCTGTTCATTCTCTTCTCTTTTCATGTCTAAAGATCGCATCTTCTGTTTCCCTGTCACTTGCAATAACTTCTCATATGACGAATTTGTTTGGACTATGTTTTACTTTTCTCCTTGAGACTGTTGTCCATGTGTCCTAATGTCGTATGTTAGATAAAATATTGTCTGGCTGTCAATTCCTTCCAGACATTGGTTTTGTGTAGTAATGACCAGATTAGTCACTCTACTGGAAGGTTTTTTCCTGAACTGTTTTTTAGGACTAATTAGTCATTTCCACCCATTAATTTAATGAAGAAGTTTGAGAGCTCTTTTTTAAAAGAGCTTTTGGTCAATTGCTGTGACTGACAAAGCAGTTTTCTATATCATATTCAAAATAATACACTATCATTTCCAGTAGGTATAGTATTGAATAAATAAAAAGGTTCATATGTTGACCTGCCATCCTTGATGTTAAGATTGGAAAAATAAAGCAAATACTACTTTAGAAATATGGATGAGTGTTTTCAGGGGAATGAAAATAGTAGGCAAAGTACACACTAAAGAGGAATTGTCTGAAACAAGGTGCTTGGTGGCTACTTCTCAGTATTGCTACTCACGTAAAACTATCTTTTTCTGTAGAGTTTTTGTTCCCTTATTGAATTTTGCATGCTGAAATTTTTTCCTTCCTCAATAAACTTTATTCTAGGGCTACGATTTCTCTCTCTGGCAAACTTTGACTATTTCAGCATAGCTTAATTTTGGATACCTATGAGATTCTCCTGGAAAATTCAATTTGTCTCTCCTTTTGTTGGAATCTTAGCTCAAACCTCAGATAAGTTACACATTCTTCTGTCTCGTTTGTCATCTTTGCCTTCTGAATAAAAACAAATCTTTCATCTGTTTTTTGTTGTCTTGGTTTATTTTTCCCCATTGTATGCAAGGCTCAGATTTTTGTACCATATGTGCCCTGCCATGCCTGTGTTGATTTGAAGGCTGTACGCTGCAGTAGCTGACTGCTGTTCACACCTGACTTCTGTCAGCTTGTTAAGTGAGTGCTTTCTTTAAATACACAGCAACCTGGTAACTTCTTTGATGTTAAAAAGTGAAACTTTTGGCAGAGTGCTTTAAGTGAAGAGGTCATTGTTAAGCTGGAACTAAGCTAGTACTTCGTGATCATAAACGTGAGGTATGGAGTTACTGGTTTTCTTCGTGTTGCTCCCGAGCCACTTTCCCAATGCTGTAAGGGCAGGCTGAGGGCTGCTGTTTGCTGCTTCGGTGCAAATGCTCGTCTTTGATGTCAAATAGGATCAGTAGTTAGAATTGTTGGCAGAATGTAGCAAATCAGATTTCTAGTTTACTGTGGATTTAATTCGAATTAAGTCTAAATATTCTTGCCTCTCTTCTTATCTGCCTTAGCAGTTCAATTGTCTTTCAGCAGTCTTTAAAAGTATTCTGCGCTTTACTCTTTGCCCATTGTGTCTGCCCGTTTTACTTTGCTGTTAGTTTTATTATTATTTTCAAGCACTCTTTTCAAAAGTTTCTATTATTGCTGTAGATTGTTTTACTCATAGGTATGTTCCTATGTTGCACTTTTCAAGGGGAATCTATATAACCTCTGATTTCTGTACAAAAGAGAGGAAAATATACTGAACGCTTGAGATGTACTTACTAGTGGTCAGTTCTAAGGTGATTTTTACTGAAGTTTATTTGGTCTGTGTTTAAAAATAATTGTTTGTTGCTTATCTATTAGAAATTCTAAAACATGAGACTTGGACAAATTGAAAAAGCATCTGCAGGAAGAAACTAGGTGAAATTGAAGCTAACAAAGATTTCTGCATTGCTACAACATTTAAATAAAATTGCATTGGGTCTGTTATGTTCTATTCGTTATGGCATGAACTTTTAAATATTTGTGCCTGTAAGTAATTGTTTATTTGATGCAGAGTTCCCATTTCTGTGTATACTGGCAAGAAAAGATTCTTGAGTATTAGAAAAGCTTTACAGGAATGTGGTGCAGATCTTGTTACTTTTAGATAAAGCTTTTAGTTCTCTGTTCATTGAAATACAATGTAGTATGTGGCCTAGCTTAACATATGCTAGTTGTTTTGGATTCTTGCATTTTGAGGGTTAATCTTTCCCAGATATGAGTGAGCATCCCCTCACCCTGGAAAAGATTTATCACAGCACAAGTTCAGAACTTTGTAACTCTATTCTCTATACACTTGACTATTTTGTACTGGATGCTTAAAATGCAAGGGGCAAATATAAAGGCAGGCTCACTGAATAATGGCCTCCAGCCCCTGGAGGAAATAATTCTGAAGACTATCTAACTAAAACAGGAATGGGATTTTAGGACTGAGTGAACACTTCCGAAAGCATATAATTCAGAAAGGGTACCTGTGAGGAATGAACAGATGCCATGAAAGGGAGGAGGAAAAAAAAAAAAGCCCAAGCATTGGTGGGAGTGTGCCACTGACTGAGGAGCTGAGAGAGTGATGAAGTACTTGATTATATCAAAACACTTGAAGATAGAGCTACAGTATACCTTAGTAGCATAATGTCTCTATATGTATGCAGCCTTCATACTAAAAATTATGTATGACCTATTAAAAGTGAAAAAGCTTATAGAATGCTCAGTGGAAACCCATCTAGAAATTCAGGCAGTGAAGAAACCATCATCTGGAAATTGCATGATCTGAGGGATATTAAAGAAAAATGTTCTTTTCAAAGGAATCAGACTTAGTTTTTCTCTCTACATAAGCCCAATATGCAGGAAAAGAGGTGAACCTTAGTTCCTCCTCACTCATTTCTCAGCTAGCTGTAACCAACAAAAAATGTTACCAGTCTAGGACTGTGAATGTTCAGAAAGACTGACACATTTATTTAAAAATGGAGAAAAGCACTGTCCTTGCAAGCATGTCAATCACTTCTGGCCTTTAGAGTTTAAAAGGATGAAATTAAATCCTGGCAGTATTGATAGTTGACTCGCATGGTACTTTAAATGCAAAAGTCTGAAAATTGTGTTAGCTGTATCAGTACACTGTTATGCCAATGTAGTGTGAAAAGGAGGTTTTGCACTGAAGGAATGTGTGCAAATAGGAAATTTCTGTTCAACAACTCTCCCTTCCTATAGATGTATTTTTCACTCCTCTGCTTTGGTGGGGTGGGCAGAGGAAGACTGTTCTGTGTAGCTGTCATTATGCCAGATGATTATGAGCATGTAAAATAGGCTAACACCAATCTCTTCTCCGTGTCACTCAGAGTAGTTGCTGGTAGCTGCTCTGCCTTTCCAGGACCACCCTTAAAGCCCTTTCTTCCCAGTTCATTCCTTTAGTGACATTGAAGACAGTGGGGGTTTAGTTGCATCATCTGGGGATGAAGCAGCAGCTCACAGTAACCGAGGATCCCGTGGGTCTGAAAAATCTGGTATCGATGAGACTGGAAAAACTAAACTGACTTCCCTGGTTTAGTTTCATTTTGAGACCTATCAACTAGTGGATGAAGGAAGGAGGTTGGGGGGAGCAGTTAGGGGCAGGGAGAGATCATCTTAGCCGGTTACATCTGAACATTTTTGAGGGACAGTAGGTATGACCATAGGTGTCTGTTCTTAAACAAGTATTTTTCTACATGGAACAATACTTCAGTGGTATTCACCATTGAAATTACCATCTGGATATATGAACCTGGATTTCTACAGAGGTTCTGCTCTGTTTTGTACCACATTTAGAATTTGTTTTATTTTTATTATATAAATGGTAATAAACTAAACTAGAAGTAATAGCAAAAATGGACGGTAGGGAGTATGATACAGTAGCAGTATGGAAACCTAACATTACTTCTGGTGTTTACCCTCCTGAGCTTTTGATGCTTTAAATGTGCAGCTTTATCATTAGCAGAGTTTTCTTACTTAACTCTAAAAACAGTAGGAAAAAGTTACCTATGCATATTAATGTAAATTAGGATAAATATTAAATGTTCCCTGTTGAAATGGTAGCTGAAGTATACCATATTCTACTGAACTCAAGCCATACCTTTCCATGGAAACTATCAATTTATATTGGGAGCCGGGGGTGGTGGGGGCATCTGTTTGAGAAATAGTGTCTTTTTTGCACATGATTTATGTAGGTAACAGAAATATGATAAGCTTGAAAAACATGTATGTAAACACGTCAAACAATGTTGTATTCCTTTCCCCTCACAACACTCCAAGCAGGTCCAAAATAATCTTGCTTGCATATCCCAAACTCACGTCAGTGGATTTTGGATGCTTAAAGTACACAGGGTCAAATTCCCATTCAGTATACTGCTAAATAAAAAAATATCAGTTATAACATTAACAGTCCTGACACTAATGGGTGCAAAACCATGAGAGAACACAAATTTTCCTTCAGTCTTTTGATTATATTCTAATTCTTTTAAACCCTATGACTTCAGTGCAGGTTACTAATATATTGAAAATGATCAGCATCTGTCTTGTCTCTTTTACTGCTAATCAGTTTGATTTGCAATAGTTTGCATTATAAATTAGATATTATAATTAAAAACTTTTGTCAGTTCTGAATGGTGTCTTCCACTTTCTGGAAATGTTTTATGAACAGAAAATGAAACGTGCATAGGCTTTTGGCTATTCCATAAGACCAAGAGGAATCCCAAGAAAACTTTGTCCTTTTTATAGCATAGAGAGCCTAGTAGCTGCATAGCCACATAATACATAAGTGTAATTCATCGCAACTTGAGTAGGTGAATAGAAAATAATCTGAGAAAAAGATGTTAATTGAAAAACAATTTATGTGTTCCTACACAGCTTACAGTAACATACGAAATCCAGAGCGGCATGCAATGTTTAAATGAGTATGTTCTTTTACCACAGAATAGTATATTGCTGTGGTATTTTATCAAAATGCAAGACTTATGAGAGGAAATAATTGCTTTTATTTAACAGATGAGTAAATAGTGCAGTAAATACACATGATGACAGTTTGTATAGGTAACTTACAAACCTGTGGCAGACAATTATCCTGACAGTTTTTTTAGCACCTTCCTTTTTCTATTAACACATGTGAACCTAGTAAATTATAAAGAAGTTGAACTATGAGGAAGGGGGAGGAAGCTGAAAATACTAAAGTGCTTTTTTTTTTTTGCCCCTAAGTAGTAATGAGAAATGTAATAAATAGTATGAAACAGGAGATGCTGTACTTGTGTAATCAAGCTTCACAAGTCATGAGTAATCATCTCAAGCACATTGATAGAAAGCTTTATTCTCCAGAGTTGCGCAAGATCTCTTGGTCTATGCAACTTTTAAAGCGACTTTTAGCATGTTAGGGCAAGGGGACTGCTGACTGTCATGCTGTGTGTCTGTGCAAGGCCAGGAGGGGATGGGGGCCCTCTCCCCTGTAGTCTTGTGGCAGTTACTTAACCAAAGCTCCTCTAGCCGACAGAAGGGAGCTCGCAATGGGTGAGACATGACCAGTGAGGAGTCCTACACAACAGGAGCTCCCTTACAAGGTGCCATAACCCTTTCAGAGCTGCCTGCAATCTGCAGGGGTGGCTGGGTGACGTCCTGCCTATCCAAATTCTCTATGGTGTGAGTGTCACAGGTACCCCAGCTGCGATCTGGGGCAGGGGGGGAAACTGTGTGTGGTGTCAAGATCCTGACTTTCCAGGCCAACTCTGTGATGTGTAACCTTAGAAATAAAACTTGGCTGTGGTTGGAAACTTGTACTAGTTCGTGCCCTCATTTCTGTACTGAGAGATTCACTGCAATGTATCCTACATTAAGATTTCTAGCTAAATAACATTCATAAATACTGTTGGAATTGGCTCAGGGGCAGAATTGGTTGAGCAGTCAACAGTGAAAGGAGAGCCCTGTGCCATGAACCATGAGGGATAAAACTAAATGAAAGCGGTCCCTTGGGTTCCCAGCATATGATCGGAATTACAAAAGTCACAAAACAATATTTTTCAATATAATTATTTTATTTACTTCCAGAGCACAGATTTCTAAGCAGAACTGAATCTAGACAAAATTATTTTTCTTTCTGTGGAAGCAGAGCTATATTTTAATTTCCAAGAAAGGCAGATATATACTGGTATTGTGGAAACTTAAAGGCTACTTTTGTAAAACTAACTACCAGTAACACACTCATGTGTAATCTTTGAAGGCTGCATTTACTCAAATTAAAGAACAAATTACGTACATCCAGAATTTTATTTGGTACAGTTTTGATTGCTTTGGGATATTTATCTTTGGCAATAAGAGTAAAGTTGATCAGCACAGCCAAGAAACAACAGGTTTTTCAGTTTTCTCAGCAGGAGAGCTTTGTTATGGGCAACAACTTTAAAAATTCTCAGGAGGTGGGATTAATCTGGGGAAATGAAACTAGTTAAACTGAGATTTAATGAGGTTCAGGTAAATCAAAGACAGGAAATCATTTTATTCTTTCAGATGATGTAGCAGTTTTGTTCTTTTAACATAGAACTGGAAACAAACATGACTCCTCATCCAAATAATCTTGTGTTCTCAAAAAGATCTCATTTTATATTGTGACGTATTAGTTAACAAAAGCAATCATGCAAAAACAGAGTACATTAATGCTAGCCAGATAACTTCTTATTGTGTACAGCTGTACAGGAAACAAATAAAAAGTTAATGTTTAAATTTATCAGATATTTTCCATTAACTCTCTATTTAACAAATGATCAGCTATTGTATGTAATATCCAATCTCCAGAAGTCTTAATGATCATGGATGTGCACAGTAAGAGATTAGCATAAAATTAGCACTGATGCAGCTATTAAAGAATCTCGGAAGATTCTGATATCCTGGTATATAAATTGGGCTGCAGAATGTCTCTGAGCTTTCTCAAAACCCCCAGGCTAGCTGAGTTCAAGCATACTTATGTTCCCCTGGGGTGTAGTCCACATATTCCTACCCATTTTTTATTACTTTGTACTAATCTTCAAGTTCAACAAAATAATTTATAAAGCTGTAGGGGACATGCTCCCAGTTGATGCATCTTTTAGGATCAAACCTCAAAAAGGATGCAAGTTGCTGAGTGAGTCCTGGGCAGGGGGTGCTAAGTGTTTTCCTATCCATATTTGCTTTTTCAGCACAATGCTCAGCGGCGGGTGATGGGACTTGTGGGGAGTCCTTTTTTTTTGCTGGGTTTTTTGTTTGTTTGTTTTTCTTTAAATTTTCTGAAGTTTGCACTTCTTGCAAAGGTACGCACAACAGTTGCATTGTATATCTTGTCAGGGTGTCTAAGTATATTATGGCTTGTTGTTGTCTGATACTTACTGTAAATCAATCTTTTTAATATAAGAAGCAAATTAACTAGTTTGTGGTGATGTCCTGTTTCCAGTGATTTCCCTCAACTCTGCTCTTGTCAGAGGGTCACACTGAATTGCAGCTCTTTACCCTCTTTCCTCACTCTACTGAATGCTTCAATTTTTAAGATACCTAACAAGACTCTGAGGGAGCCAAACATATTTTTAAAAGAATCTGTTAGCCCTGTAGGGAATATTGTCACCAAAATGAAATATTTCCAAGATGAAGCAAAGTCTTTAAATAGTCTGAAATTAATTCTAAATCTTTTCAGCACCAGAGTTTGGGATGATGTGTTTTCTTTCATATTCCTCCCCCGTCTCTTCAAACTGGCTCGTTTGTCCCTACTGGATACAACTTCCTGCTACTTGCAAAGCAGTAATTATCCTAATTATGCTTCAGCATTTAAAGCCATCTTCTGGAAGATGATTTACAAGAATTACATAAAAGAGATCTATATACAATGACACACTTGCTTGTTTGGCCTGAAGCATTTTATGTTTTCCAGCTTAATCGGAATTCTTATGATGAGTAGAGAAGTTCTAATGAGTTTCTGCATGAGTCTGTGCCTGAAAACGCATTCAGAATTGTACTTGGCTATTTTTTTCTCTGAACAACTGAGGTGGTAAAGCAATCCTTTATTACTCTGACTTGCTATAAGGTGTTTATTGTGACCATTGGAGATCACAGTTGCCACCAGTGTAGTGGTTTCCAGTAGTTGAAAGGTTAAAAATGAGAAAATACCGAGTGGAAGCTAAAAACAGTAATGAGACAACAGGCAGATTGATACACTGGTGTGAACGAACATAGGATTCTTTTTTTCTGAGAAGGAAATTCAAAGAAAATATAAAAATGAGATAATCTACAAAAAGCACTAAAGGATTTCTACCTCTGCTTTTTCATATTGCATCGGTGAAACTTGGGACATAGATTCAGACCTCTGGCTGGTGGGAGGGGAAACAGTTGTGTGACTTCTATTTATTTATTAAAAAAATTAAGACATGGTGGCAGCATTTGTTTCATCTTTGTATTTATTTATCATCATATACAGTTATGAGAACAGCTCAAAATGAGCAGTGGGGCAAGATATGGCAGTAAATTAATTTATGCCCATTTGGAGTTTTGTAGTTATACCCAAGATTAGTCTCAAATTTATCTTTGTGTGTATCTTGGAAAGCTGGCCATTGACACATAAACAACATGCACAGTAAACTGATATTCAGAGATGACACAGTAATGAGAGTCATGATTCAGTGAGCTTGAATCAATCCTGAAAAGCCCACAGGAACATGACAATATGCCTGATGATTTAAATTAGAAGCCCATTTCAAAACACTCCAGTTGTAGATAGAATGCTTTCAATGCAAAATGTTTTCTGGGTAACTTTCTAAGCTCTCAAACTATAATTCTTGCAATATTTCTGAGGTACAGTACTTACTATGGTGCAGTACTAAAAGAAAAGGACAGTCTTTAAAAGATGATTTCTCTTCACTCTTCAGAAGTATATGAAAATTTAGAATGCATCCCAACACCATTTCACTTATTATATCTCTATGTACTCTACTAGGAGTATGAAGCATTAACATACAGTAGATTAATATACATTTAAAACTGATTAAAGAATCACTCAGGAGCTTTGCTTCTCATAGCTTTTGCCTCTGCCTCTAAAATAGTGATGGGAAAGCGGTTC
>NW_009606612.1:16075-29846 GCF_000690535.1 Cariama cristata | reverse complement strand
AGTACAGAAAATCTGGCGGCTTCTCGTGGTGAGACTATTATACCAGAGTGGTTGAAATGAGGAGGAAGGTAATTGAATCATCTACCATAACATATTCTACTTTCAAAATGTTGAGGTTATGATGATATGCAATCCAGTTCTATAAAAGAGTTGAGTATTTTCTTTAGATGAAACAGGATATGCCAAACTGTTCTATTAAGTGAAATTCCCTCCTCAAAGGCCTTACTATGTGTTACTGCTAGCACTGGGGAATGGCTCATAAAAAAAAAAAAATATATTGGCTGATGCTTTCTTAAAGTATAACTTACTTTCAAGCATATAGTGCCTCAGTTTTTTCTCATTGCCTTTAATGGTGAGAAGGGCATTGCATCTAGTTTTTCACATGATGCTCATCAAATACTAAACCTTTCTTACAGAAAGATTTTTGAACAGGCATTTTTAAGTGAATTTATAGAACTACAAAAATACTTCAGCTGCTGATCAAGCAACTGAAAACTTTCACCTACATTTCAGTATTGGTTCAAATCATCCCTTTCTTCCTATGACCTTAAGTTACTGGAGGGGTACAATTCAGAAACCTTTACATGGTGAAGCTGTGGTCTTGACTGAGTTTCTGACAGCTAGATATTCGTATGCCAGACGAGGATGATACTAATTCTTTAATCACATTAATGCCTTTTTATAAAGAAAAGTCTGCAAAGTAATTGAGATGTAAGTGAGCATATAGATTTCACAGATATGGATTTCATATGGACACACATCTCATGTTTTGAGAGGCAAAATGTAAAAGGAGGACTTCTATCTATACAAAGACTTATGAATGCTAAATTGGTTTGGAAAGGGATTAGGTCCTCTGATTAGCATGCAATATTTTTCAAGTCAAATATGACCTCAAACCTAGCAACCAAATTGCTTTCCAATTCCTTGCTCTTTAGCTTGCTTTGATGTTTATGCATATTATTTGCCTGCGGTGGGTCAAAGTGTCTTGTATCGTGGTAAAAAAAAAACAGGCAAAAGTAATGACTTTTCAGATTATGCATTTATTTAGGAAAATTAAGACTGAAAAAGATTGCATGGCTTAAAGCTTTAGCTAATGGTCAACATAATGGAAGGTGAAATGTGATATTGACTAATGCAAAGTAGTGCACATTAAAATAATTTTAACTGCTCATAGAGATTACAGGCATGTAATTAACCGTAATCATTCAGGAAAAAGGCCTAGGTATCTTTGTGGAAAGGTTAAACAGATATCCCATTGAGGTAGAACATGGTGGTCAGGAAAGTTCATAAAGCTGGATAAGCCTAGAGAATGGGATTTTGGAAAATAAATCTGAAAATATTGTAATTATCTATTTGGAACTGATTGTTTACCACAGTTTTAAATGTTGTGTTCAGTTCTGATCAGTCATTCTAAAAATGATACTGCAAAGAAGATAAAGCTTGGTGGATTGGTATTCACTGCTGTAGGATATCATTGTAGCAAAAAAGCTTAGCAGGATTCAAGATAGGATTAGACATTTCCTTTTAAAATGAGAACACCCATGTTTACAAAAAAAAATAGGATAAAAACATTTGTAAGAAACATACCCTAAAGCTGAAAGACTGAGAAGTCAGCCACTAACTGAAGGTAAATAGAAAGCAATTTCTCTTTGGGCAGTTTCTCTGTAGGATTTCTCTTGCATTTACTGGAGCTACTCTAGGAAGTAGCATTGTGGACAAAATATTAGTGGTGTTTAGCACAGCAAAGGTTGTGTGTAACTTTCTCCCTGCAGCGTATGAAAGATGTCCGTCTATGACAGTGTTCGTTGTGATGAAAAATACATTACCCTGACTGCAGATTTTATATGTTTACATTTGAAAAACAGACAAATTCAAGCTTGCATTCGTCATCGTAGGGATTATCAGCACAAAGGAACTCACAAAGCTCACGTTTCCCAGTGGGTTTTGAGGCCTCTTGCTGAGGGTTTCAGTGTTACTAACACTATAGTTAGGCATAAATTTTAGCAAAGAAAATTCAACAAAAAATAGTGTCAATGTGAAATCACTCAGACTAGAACCTAGTAAGATTTTTTGTTAAACTACACCTTTCATTTCTGTAACTTTTTCCAGAAAATATTTCCCCTTTTTTCTGTGCTTTGCCACCAATTTTATTTTTTGTTAGTTTTATTTTAATTTTTTTGTATTTGTAAAATATGTTGGGGTTTTTTTTGTTTAGGCAGCAGCAAAACTTAAAAGACAAATGCTGTATTGATACTTTTTTACTTGGAACTTTTAGAAATATTTATGCATTTGGTTATTCTTATTGAACAAGCTATCAAGAGACAAAGTTTTAATGATGCTTTATTGTCCTGTTTTTTTCCCCACAACCTAATCCCTCATTTTTAAAAACCACAATTAGTGAGTGTGAGCTTGTTTAGTGATGCATGGTTCATCTGTCTGGAAACAATGTCAGATCAGAGCTTTACACTTCGTACCTTGGGTCTGTCTCTGTCGCCACGCCACAAGATTTGTTTGAGCTGCAGCTTCCATTGACATAAGAGTCCTCAGCCCTTCCCTGAATGTGCCAACCTCCACGCATAGAGACCAGACTTGGGGAGAGGTGGGAAAGCACAGATGTGGCTATTCCTAGGTGCTCTATGGTCCCCATAGGAAACTGATGTATTCAAACAACTTCAGGGTTGAGGTACAGGCCAAAAAAGCGGCTTGCTCGCCTTTTTTGTTTCCACCCCAGCCTGCTTTCACCCAGCACGTTTGGCCTGTAAAATGGTGAGCTTATATTCCCCTAACTAATGTTTTCCTTCCCTTTTACAAAATCTTTAGCTGCATATGGCACCAAAAGATAGCAAAAAGGGGCATCAGTGAACAGACTATTTCTGCTTGAGACTGTGTGAACTCATTAATAACTGGGCCTCAAAGAAGAAAGTAGAGATACTTTATTTGCTTACACTTTTCCTATTTTCTTCCTGTGATAAACTACCCATAACAAAGTAGGGATTTTTATCACTTAGCATTGCATATGGAGGGAGGGTGATCTTAAATGATCTTTTATAGTGTTTTTGTTTATCATATTCATTCCTATTCAGTGAGACCCATTTTTTTTTGCTGAATTAGTTTTCCTGGAAACAATAAGCAATATTTCCCATCAATCAATTGGCAGGAGGTGTTGTTTCCAAGAGTGCTGATTCAGCAGCACATAGAACTAGAGCCTGTAGGAATCACTTAAAATGTTCTTATTGAATTTTTTTCTTTATGAAAATTCTTTTAGTGGGTTTGAGATTTTAAATGAAACATGAGGGGAGGACACAAAGGATGGCAATGCTTGAAAGCATAAGAGAAATAAGATAGGAATGGAGAGTTGATTTAATTTTTCTCTCCAATTTACTCTTACCTTGTGCAAGTCCTTTTGTCTCAAAAGTTGAAATTTCCCATTTCCCCCAGAAAGCTGTTATGGATTTATGTTGTTGCTGCTTCTTTTAACAATATTGTCAACTTTCTGTAAGTCCATCAGCATCTTGATAGCAGCACACTTTGACACTCTACTAGAAATCAGTGATGCAGAATTTTAGTAAGTTATTTTATTACATGCAAATACATAAGCTATGGAAAAAGAGGCAGCTGCAAACACTACATAGGCCTTCCTGTCTTCCAGAAATCTCAGTTCCCAACATCCAGTTCCTAGGAATTGCTTTCAAAAATAGAGAAAAACAGAGGCTAACTCTTCTATCTGCCACCAATTTTACGTTAATACTACTTTAAAAAAAATCCCAACACAACCAACCAAACCAACCAGCCATTCATGTTTGTAGAAACTAAAAACTTGCTCAAACTGTGGACGAAGTCATAGACCTGTGTATAATAGTATTTTGTTAATTCCTTGAGACTGTGATTATGCTCAATGGGATATTAAATAAGGACAGCTGTATGGAGCCCTGCTAGAAAAGTGCATCTAAATTATTCAATACTGTAGTCAGGCTTATCTTCTTTCAAAGAGGCAGGTAAGATCCTGATCTCACAAATTGCTTACTGCTTTGTGGCAACTACCTTTACCTCCTTACCTTTAAAAACACATACATGTGTTTCTGTGTTGCTGTCAAATTCCACTCCTCAGACATACACTCACATAAAGCACTTTATCACTCATATTTTGGCTTCATGCCATAGCTGCTCAAATAGTTTGAAGTGCTGCTCAGTGTTTGCACTGGTCTGTAATCAAGAAAGCACTTGAAGGGAGCACAAAACAAGAATTCCCAGGGTGGGAGGAAGATCACGACTGTGCCAGGAGCAGGGACAGGGCTCTCACTGTGGCAAATTCAGGTTGGTGTTGAAAGCTCTCGGGGGAAGGTAAGGCAAATGGAGAGATCCAAATTTGCAGCAGGCAAAGGCCATTGAACACAGCAACCAAGAGAAAGCCTCTTCCACAGTTTCTCTATGCTCAGCAATTAGAGGCTTTTGATTTCATGAGCTGGGCAGCTGGAGCTGATGAGGGTGTAGTTTCTTTCATGTGAATAGGCCAAGAATGTGTCATAATCTATACCACATTTGTATTTCTAGAACAGTTTAATGGAGTGGGAGAGGACATAAGACTTGCAGAGGTAGAGATGGAAAGAGGAACTGTTTTCTCTTTAGCATCAGGCTGAACTGGCTTACTGTAGAAGTAAAACTGTTGGGCTCTTTGGGGCTTGTGAAATTGTGTGGTGAGGGCTTTTCTAAAGCTAAAGAGTTTGGAAAATACTGGATTTCTGAAGGTTTTGTTTGGATGTGGAAAGCTTCTACTAAGTAGAGCCTTCAATAGCCAGGAGGGCCACTTCTGTGGAACTGTAAGTTCAGCATGCTTGTAGCTGAACTGTGGAGGGGTTTGATACCTGCTGTGTTAAGAAGCACAGGGGTTTAAAACACTGATTTGTGAAACATTGTGTAGCAGAGCTCCAGACAATGCAAATCCACAGGCTACAGCCCCACTTGCTATTCACTCAAGGTGTAATTAATATGAGTTTGGAAAATCAGCAGTGTATTAGACTTCAAAATGAGGTTAATAATGGAGTATCGCCTGTCTACAAAATCAGAGGAAACAAGGAGCATCTTCTGCTGAATGTGCATCTGAGACTTTCATTTTCTACCCTTCTTACAAAGCTAATGCCTTTTCCAGGTTTAAATTTGCAATATCAAATAAGTTGAAATTGCCAGAAGTCCAGGCTGTTAAAAAAGTATTGAATAAAATCCTGTAAAATTATTAGTGAGCAGGATTTTTTTTTATGAGGCTATATATGATGCCTACATTATTCACCCGTGCACAGGGAGACTTACCCTTTTTGTGAATCAGTCGCTTCTTTTTGTCTCCTTGGGGGAGAAGAATAATGGGTTTTGTTTTTTGTGGAAAAATTGGAACTGTTTCTCACTCTTTGGGTAAAGAAGAGCTGATGCCAGATTCGTGACAGGTTTGGCCTTAAATGGATAAGGACCCTTGGCTTTTTATTGGGAACTAAGAGAGCCCAGAACTAGCCTCCAAACCAGGTCTTGATACTGAGTGATAGATGATTCTGTCTGAAGTGCCTGCAGCTTCTCCTATGCTTTCCCTGCAGCAACAGAGAGAACATTAATTTTCTGTAAGTGTATTGTTGCAAGTATGACTGTAATGTAATTCTCAGATGTTTGAGTAAAACCCTAATGTCTTCCAGTAATTCTCTTCTATAATCCTGTGTCACTGATGATTGTAGACAGTGACAAATGCCAGACTGTGTCTGATTGCTGTTTTCTTTGTCTCCTGCCTCCGGTTACTTTACTGGTTTGGATAATGCAATATTCCTTGTTAGGCTGTTCTAAGTTTATTATCCTTAATACAAAAGTGGTACAGGTGCTTGATGGATAGGCATATCCAACAGTAGATCTAGGGAGCTGCTAACCACCAGGGAAGGATGGACATGAAGCTGAAGGCAGTGACCACTGCAGCTGAAGGTATAAATGAATGTGTGTTTGTGGCTTCTCTGTGTGTGTCTTTTCCCAAAATCATTACTTTGCAGAAGCTAAGCTTTTTTTCCCCATCTCTTTCTCCTTCATATACTTACTACACAGATATCTTGGTATTGCTCTTCTGCTGCATCACTAGGCTTCATTTCCTTTATCTACACTTCCCACTACTGAAATCCAAATTGTGACCCCTGTGCCTTTGTAGAGTCTTTATGTCTCCTTAGTATCCAAAGTTGCCCTTGTATTTCTGTTCCTTCCTGTACATCCATTTCAACCGATGCTTTGTGTCCCTTTTATTCACTGTCTATAGCTGGCAAAGTAAATGTAGAGGAGGGGCAGATTTGCAATGACGCAGTTTATCTGCTGTGGTGTTGGGGTGTTTTTTGAGTATTTTTCTCCAGTAGGAATGCTTAAGTGCTGTATTTGTGGCTTTAAACAATGTCCCAGGTACCAAGAGAACACTCATGTAGTCACTGATTAGTCTCTACTAGTGTAATTGAATTTGGATTTGCAGGAAATTTTGAAGGCTTTCAGAATAGTAGTTGGCATTAAATTACTTTGAACATTAGGAATACAAGCAAGTGCAGCTGACCATTTGCCATTATGGAAAGCCTCTATAAGCAGAACAGCGTCTGAGAGGCACTACTTTGTGCAAAAAAAACCCCAAACATTAAAGGGAACAGATTTTCAAATGCAATTGTCACTAATTTCTTAGCTACTGGGCAGAAAAATAACTGGAACTAAATTTCTATACAATCACACTTAAAATTTGAAGTCAGCTGCCACTGAGTATATTACTTCAGAAAATTTAACAATAAATGCTATTTTGATTTTGACCAAAGAAAATAATTTGTTTGGTTTAATAAAGAATGCTGTGCATTTTGCTGTCTGACGAGGAAAGAGACACTGTTTAGTTACTGGCTTGTAAAGATTGACTGGGTTTCTTTACTTACTAAGATAGTTTTGCTGTTGGCCTGCAGAATTCTCTGAATCTTCTGTGTGCAGATTGAAATACCTAAAATAAATTGTTATTTATTTTTTCTATATTGAAAAGGACCCATTGAGAGTGCCAAAGTGCATTTAACCTGGTTTTAGATGGATATTGTCAGAACACTCTTGTTCTCTGCTGGATAAGCTTGCATGTTGCCCCACCTTTTCATTTCATGTCCTGCTGTAGTTGTGTGATGAGAGACACAAGAGGGGTAAGCGTATTGTCCAGTGGACCAAAAGACTTGTGTGGAAGATAGCAGGAAAAGCTGAGTCATCATATTGCTGAACTGAGGTGTAGCTCCCCACTAAAGTTGCTTCTAGTTTTTGTAGCAACTTTTTCCAGTGTTGCTTTTTTTTGCACCTCTCTTCAGACCAGAAAAATAGGGATGAGAGGGAGGGAATTCAGAACAATATTGTCACCGAGGGCATGACTGTGGTGCAAGAAAAGACATGGCAAGAAGAGAGGGTAAGAGAATATCTTAGAGGGCCAGATGCTCTCTAAAGATATTTCGAACACTGAGAATGGGGTTCATGCTGTTTGGCGATGACACCTTTTCTATCAATGGCACTCTCACACACCCACACCCCCTCCTGGCAGTGGAGCCAAAAGGGAATACATGGGCCCTGGCAGGCATAAGTCACAGCAGCTCTGAGCGCTGACAGGTGTCACAATGGTTTACACTGTAAACCTTCTCATGACTTGGAATGCGGTTAAGACTGCAGTTCATTAAGAAAATGAATGTTTAGAAAGAATGAAACAGCTAATCAAATTTCAAGTAAGGAAGGAGTGTTCCCTTACTACCTGTTAGCACTGACAAAAGGGGATGCTTTCCTTTCCAGAATTCCTGTGAACATTTCCAGTTTTATGGCTTCATAATTTAAGAATAGTTGGGGGTCTTACCTAGATAACACTGGCTTTTTTTAATTGTGAACAGTAGAATTGCAACTGGTTTTGTATTTATCTAAAAGGGCAATTTATTTTTTTCTGTTCTTGTGATGTTTATCTTACCATTGTTTTTGTTGTGCCACAGTGTCATGAGATTAAAGAAGTCCATCACCTTCCTATTTACTGTTACCCTAACACTGGTCTTGATAGCTCTGAATGTCTTATAGACCTTGTTTTCTTGGCATAGGACTGGTCCCAGAAAAATGGAACAATTGTGCCATGGCTGAATATAGGTTTCAGTCCCTTACTTTCCATGAGCTGGTAAACAATAGCCCTTTGCAAATTGAGATGCATAATTTAATTCAAAACTTATCTTCTGTAGAATTGACATGTACTGTGTAAGTACTGCAGCTGATAATCTTTCGGAAGACAATTCTGGTGCCTCTATGGATGTGTGTATTAATGCTGTCCCCATTCTTCTACTGAATAGCATCATTTTATGCATGTAGTCCTGTTGCTTTTAATTGAATAATTTGATGAATGGGGGGGGATTTCTTCAGGAGGGCTAAGATAGCAGCATCAAGAGCATGGATTAAGCAATGGTGCTTCAGGGAGGAGCATTGGACCTCAATATTTGTATTATTGCCACTGAGATAAGTATCTTAAGCTAAATTCTCAAAGGTTTGCAAAGGGTTTTACCACATGTGCCGTTCAAATCAAGGGGAGTCACAGAGCTAAAACCCCATGTAATGTTTTGAGAATGTATCTCCTGGGTGTTAATTTCATCATCTAAAATATATAGTATAATGGATAGCTGCTGCATGAATACAAATTTTTAAGTCTCTCTAGGGGCTCTGCTAACAGCACAAACCATGAGAGTGTATCTGAGTTGTTTATGAACAGAAGCAGAATCCCAAGAGTGATACACAGCTATAAATTCTCTCCAGTCTGTGCCTATCTATTGTTATTTGTAATAACAGAAAGCGCAGTTTTCCTCTAAAACTACTTCCTTTAAGAGCTTTAACTGAGGAGCTCTGCTTCAAAATCAGTTCTGGTAGCTGAGGAGCTTTGCTGGAGAAAAGACTCCATTTTCTCTATCAGTATTTGTATATTTTATCACACTTTAATTTTGTACTTAACATAATTATTTAGTCAATTCACACGGCTGCCACTTATTTGCAAACTTTAGAATGCACTTTACTTACTGGACCTTATTTTATGATAGATATTCTGTTAAGCTGATTACATGTTTTGTTTAAATGTACTTTTAACGCACAAGCTATAATGACATGCTTAAGAGACCTCTTTATACAACCAAAATGCTGTGTTGTGTGTGTTTTTGCTAAGAAATAAGAGATGAAAAGCCTAATGAACTTTTGGAGGGTTCAGTTGCATCCTTTTTCCAACAGCAAATCCAGCTTAGGCCCAGTCAAAGCAAAGATATAACATATTGGAGAGGATAAATTTGATTTTTAACCTTGGAATTTTCTACAGCAAATTTCTGACAAGAGTGTCTGTGACCACAGAATTTTATATAAGATCTAATTTGTATTAAAATTATCAAATGTTGCTGTAGTTGTCATTAGTGACCTACATAGTAGCATGTTATTACTTTAAGTTGTTTTATATTTAGATTAAAAAAAAGATATTGTATTTATTTGGTGTGTGACAGTATGCATGAGTGCTGCTTAATTTCGTAATGCTGGCTGACAGACATAGCTGTGCAGGAAGGAAAGCCATGCTTTACCTTGGGGCTGTGGACAGGAGTAGGTGACACTACCCAGCTTTGTGAAACATCAGACTGAGACGTTAGTAAAACAAGGACTCTTAGTAGCAAAGAAAGCTCATAGTACTCATGACAATACTGGTATCTTGAGTCCCTCAGAGAAATAAACAGGACATTTTACACATTGCTTCTGTATTTGGTTGGTAAGAGGCCCTGATCTTTGTTCTTATCCTGCACTGGTTTTGGCTGCTACCTGGAAGAATTTACCACTGCTTGCATTTTACAGTATTTTGGGGAGTTATAGTCTTGATAGTATGTTTTACTTGTTGCGTATACAACATTGGACACCATTGTGTCCAGCCTAATTCTTCTGATAAAGCATTTGGATCACCAGCAATTGCCCTCTTGCTCATTTTGTACTCTTCTTGTTTGCTTTTGCTTTGTTGTTTCCTTTCATTGAAAGGTTGCTGAGCAGTGCTTTACATGCATTTTGGGGTGTGGAGAGGTCTTTCCCCAAACAGTCAGAATTGGTACCTCTGAGATGGGAAGGACTGTCTCAGAGTTTCATACCTTCAAGAAGTGTAGCAGGTGAAGGATGAACCCAGAGGCTGCTGGGGCTCAAGAAGGCTGGGTGGCCTTGTGTGACGATCCTGCCTGCCAGAGGTCTGGCAGCACCTGCCTGCTCACTGCCCCTGCTGCGTGGCACCATTTTAGGTTATTGACTGCGTAAGAAAACAGGGAGGGTAAATTCCCACAGTATACTTAGTAAAATTAAAAGCAACTCAAAATGTAAAGAAACAAATGAACAAAAACCAAAACCCACCAAACCTGCAACATTTTTTGACGTCATTAACTGAGATCATACTGGGTTTTTAACAAAGAAATATAGTCATCGAGGCCCTGTCATCAGTAGATATGAGAGGAGGCTTTAAATTCATTCTAGGTCAGCAGCAATAAGAAACTTGTGTGTCTTAGTATACATATGATTATGTTTGGACTTCAGTTTCACCAATAATAGAGTTTTTGCTAAAAAGTATCTCTGCAGTGATTCTTGAAATTCGTTTAAGTTATGATTCTGTGAAGTTACTGGTTATCAAAACAAACTTTCTGTTACTGTTGAAGCTGCATAGTAGGAAGCAACTCATAAACAATTCTGTTCATGTTTTCCGGCAGTTGGTTTTGAAAACTAACTGGAAAGGGTTCCATTATCTCCCTGTTATTTCTTAAAGAAATGTTATTCCATTGAATTAAGGAAGTGGACCTAAAATATGATCTTTTTAAAAGCTTCTTTTGGACTGCTGTGTTTAGTTTGATGGAGAGAGATTTTCCTGAAGAGGCTTCTGTGATAGCACCACAGTTGAGTACATGATATAGGTAGCAGCTCTTTTAAGTGGGTGACTTTATTGCACACACAGGAGTCCTTTTTTTCTTTTCCTGTGAAGAACAGGGAATAGAAAAAGTATAAAAACAGTAATTGAAAAGGGCAAGTTGGCATAATACCCATTGCAGTCAAAAATACACACAGTGAAGTTTTGTATCTATAGAGATATACAGGCTGTGCAAAATCAGTAAAGTGAAAAATGTAGCAAGTTTTTTCTTTAGTTTTTCCTCTGCAAATTCAAAGTGCCTAAGCAACCAGGACAGGAGCTATTATTTATGTCTTGGCTCTGTCTTGCCTAGGATCTAACTTTTAAAAATTCTAGTTATTCAAAGGAGGCAACTCAGACCATTCCATCACTGAAGGTGCAGTCAGCAAAAAAAACATTCAAATCAGCTGAAGTCTTCCCATTCACTTCAGTACTTGTTAGATTGGGCTGCGTGGCACTTGGCATCTTGCCTTTATCAAACCCCAAAGGCAAGTAAATTTCATGACCTTGTAGAAATCACATAATCTTTAAAAGTAATACTTATTTTCAGCTGTGCCGTATTCATACATACCCACAACCTTAATGCTTTATTACTATGTTCTTACCTGCTGATTGTTGTAGAGGAAGCCTTGACTGGAGACCACCACAGAATTTTTAAAATACGTATGCCTTGAGTATCTCCACCAGTGAAGTCCAGCTCCGTCATTCCTATGAAACTTACTTGAAGTATTTTTTGAAAAAAAAAAATAATGTAATACTAGAAAACATCTGTGGCTACAATATTATGTTATAATACAAAAACTAATCAAAGAGGTTTTTTGCAGCAGTATTGTGTTTGGATGAAAGCTATGTATTTAACAAGAGAGTTAAGGTGGCTGCAGTCTCTCCTGATACCGAAAGCAGCAGCAGATGACGGGGCCTTCCCTGGCTGTGAGCATCCAGCCCTGCTGCTGCCCATGGGCAAATGAGAGTGGGTTAGGAAGGAAGCAGCGCTTGCCCAAACCTGTGCCTGGGCTGTTCGGCATGGAATGGGGTTTAGCAGTCATGTTCTGTACTTATACATAACTGTAAAAAGCAGTTTTGTGCTGCTTCTGTAACCAAAAAAAAAAGTCCTTCAACATCTTCAGGGCATGAGGGAGGAAGTGTCTGCTTAGTTCCTATGAACTCCCACAAAGTTTGGGAACTGGGCAAAGCAAGTAAGTTGGATCCTGGGGCTGATGACTATGAGTCCTGTGAAGCAAAAGCTATGCAATTGATGTGTGACACTGAGAGTTCATCTCTAAACCATTGCATTCAGATTTACTTCTCTTAATTTAGGCCATTAGCATAGTGAGAAAGGTTAAGCTGACTATTATGAATAGCAGATCTCAAGAACATGTGTTCCAAAGGCTATTTGAAAGTCTACAAAATGGCTTAAAGGAGCCAATTCATAAAATATTATTTGGTCTGTTCCCATGGGATTCCTGAAGTATTTCCCACTGATAACCATTCTTTGTTTACAGTTTCTAAGACAGTTTTCACTCTCTTGGAGTTCTTCCACAGTCCTTTGTGCTCCTATTTTTAAATAAGCTTTTTTCCCCCTGCAGTGGGTTTTTTTTCCTTTTCTTGAAGGAAAACTCCTTTTGAAAATCTGGGAGGAGACAACATGGAAAAGTTTGCATCTCTCGCATTCAGTGACTTCTAACCTTAAAAAAAAAAAAGATTACTCTTAATTATGTTTTTTCAAACTTTGTTGGCTATTGCATGATAACCTTTGTTTTGCACAATTTACTGTTGAGTTGGTTAATGAAAGCTTCCAATAGTATTCAGTACAGTGACAGTACAGTGATTGGTGTGAAGCAGGAAATGAGATTGTACAGCAGAACTAAAAAGTGGCACAGCATTTGCCAATATTCAGTCTTTTGGTTCATCAGACCTAGAAAAAATATTGTTCTGCTCTACCGCTCATTTCTTTCACATGACACTAAAATCTTGAAGATGGTAAATAACTCCATGGTTTTTGTTTTGTCTTGAACAGACATAGTAGTGCACATCATTAATAACGTTAATAAAGCTAGAATCTAGATGGATATATAAAAAAAATGACAGAAAGGGGATTTTTGAGAAATATATCTAAGCATGGGAGCTCATTTCTGCAACAGGACCTTGTTCTGGAAGTAAGTAGTCAGAGGTGTTTCTTTAATTTTGTAACTGACTGAATAGAAAAGCTAGGTTTGAGGAAAATTGTAAGTTTTGTCCAGCAGTATATAAATAACGACTCATAGCATTCTATGGTCTCTGTGATATGATTTTTATCTCTACTTATACAATCTTTTTAATGTAAAGAAAGTGTCTAATGTGCAATTATACTTTGCACATAAAATATGCAAAATTGCACATCTAAAAATTATACTTTAAGATCTCTCTTGCCTTTTTTCTTAATCTTTACCAAAAGGACACAAATATATACCCCAAATATGTTATTTCCTGCTTAAGTGTTGACTATTAGGACTTAGTGTTATTTACCCAGGAGATGTCTTGTATGGTTGTCATCTGATATAAAGGCAGATAGTAGGTAAAGTTAGAAATGGCTGCCTGCCATTCTGTTTAAAAGAAGAACTTGTGTGATTTTTCTAAAGGGCTTAAGATCCACATTGAACCAAACTCTAAGGCTGGCAGCATCAGTATAGAAAAGAGAAACCAAGTAGGTTTATTTAACAGTTTAATCTGCCTAAAATGTGTGTGTCCAATTGTCCATCCCCTAGGTAAAAATGCTCAGAGAACAGGTTCTGAGTTCATTCTGTTTATCATTGAGATTCTGCATATCCCTTAAAACCTAGTTAGGCTAAGAAATAGCAG
>NW_009606612.1:14127-16061 GCF_000690535.1 Cariama cristata | reverse complement strand
GAATGAAAGCAAAGTTTGATATGATTAAAGATGGCAAAGGTTTAGGTTTTTCCAATGAAGTGTACCAGAGTCTACCCTGATTTGCGAACTAGGGTTCTGTATTCTCTTCTTTTATGCAGAAATGATCTCAAATATGCATAAGAAGTGATAAAAAGTAAGTTTGTGATAAGGTAGACATTTGGAGAGGACAAAATCTTGAGGTTTCTAGTATTAATATTTATACAGAATTAAGTCTCCCTTGCAATTTCTATCCATTTTAAGATGTACTGCACTTTTTTCCTCCTCCTTAGTTCTCCTGGAACAAAAGGAGAATAATTTTATTTGTCAGTGATCATTTTCCCACATTGAACAGTAACTCACTCTGTGAAATTGTCATATTGAAATTAGAATCTAGCCTGAAAAATATGCAGTGAGAACAAGCCTGGGGAAAAAAAAAAATATCTATTTTTATACTTATTCTAATCAGTTAAAGTAGTATGACGTAATCTCTGATCCATTGATCATAGGCAGCCCAGGCCATGAGCAAAAAACTAACTGTATGATTGTGCTTACAAAAATTAACCCCATTTCTGCAAGTAAGCAAACTGGTGTAAAAGGAAGTAATCAATGAATAATCAAAGCTTAGGCTAATCTTCACTTGGCTGTAAATGAATACCATTGTATACAATGGTCCAAAGATTATTTTTTTTTTGTTACATAGACGACAAAAAGAGTGACTCGAAGTATGCCTACTGTTGAAATGTCTAGATATTGCAATATTATTTGAGAATGGGAAAGAAAAGTCACAAGCTTAAAAAAATTGCTCCTTCTCACAGGATACTATTTGACTAAATGCTGACATTTTTTTTCTGAAATTATTTTTGATCCATAAGTTTTGGTTATGGTGCTGTATTGATGTAGTAGTTTGGATATCTCAGAATGCCACTGCATTAACACTTCCATTCAGAACTACACTTTTGAAGTGAATCTGCCAATCATTCTCCATGTGCTTTGATTTGCTGACAGAGCAGCTGTGAAGTGCAAACTGAATGTGTTTTGCATGAAACTAATCGGAGGATGCACTGCAGGAGTAAACCTTATGCCTTCTAGTTGGCCTTTGGTCCATGGGACCAGACTAGAACGGCTCAACAACCCAAAATACACAATGTGTAGATATTAGGTTCTCACCACAAACTTCAGTGTCTACAATTCTGGTTTCCATGATTAGACTGTACTTTCTCTGATACCGCTTTCATGACTTCATTGTTGTCTTCCTCCTTGGAACATGCAGACCACCAGGAAGGCCACACTGAAAAACCAACAGATATAAATTCCCAAGGCAGTGTCTGTAAATTGAATACTTAAGATTTGTTTCTCTACAGCTTAAGGAATAAAAAAGCAGAAAATAGGCTTTTATCAGAACAAATTTTGTTTTGATGAAAATTCAACTTAATAAACAGTTTTGCTGTATCTTTCTTGCAATCCATCTAGTTACATGTCAAGTTAAATGGTACCAGAGTATGAAACTGTAGTTTCATACTCATTGCACTAACAATAATAGAAAGACTGGGACTTGTGTAGAGTTTCCTGTAAATCTCTGAGTCTTACTGTGAAGACAGTGATTTGCATGAATTGTCCTGATTTAGTCAGTCCCCTGGCTTTCATAATGGGGGCATACTTGGTTGCTTGGTTACCCGTTTGAGATGACTGTATTATAGATAATCATTGATGGAAACATTAGCCAGAAGGTGAGTGAGCAGCATGATGCAGATTTTCAACAGGCTGCAAATGTAAAAATAGATCTATGCAAGCAGAGGAGAAATTGTAATAGATATCTGTAATTTACATATTTGCTCACACTTATTGAACACATTTACACCATTTGTATATGCCACTTTCTTGTTCTTGCATCCTTAAGCTAAAAGAAAGTAAAAATTACAGAAGCGTGTGCTTTA
>NW_009606612.1:0-14096 GCF_000690535.1 Cariama cristata | reverse complement strand
GGAATGGTGATAATGAATACCCCACAAGATGTTGAGAGGAGAAACTGAGAAGGTGCATAGAGAAATCACTCTTGTAGCTGATTAGAAATCTGTTTATTCTGAAGTCTGCAGCAACTCAACCAATCTTTATTTTGTAAGGGAAAAGTTAATTTGTTTATAAAACATAGAAGTGCAGTCTTGAGTATGTGAAATAAAAGATTCATTAAGATGTTGTTTCTGATGAGAGGTGCCAGCTGTTTGACGTGACATGGGGTAGCAGTTTAAGATTAAGCCTGCTTAGAAGTTAAGTTATGCTGTACAATACAGTGACATGGAGTGGTTAAATGTCTCACATCTCTTTAATTATTTTGATTTTTTTAAAAAAAATAATTCCAGATCTACTAAACACAGCTGCTAATTTTGCTGTCACAATGGAATTTCCCCTGGAAGGACTCGAAAGAATTAAGGAGAATGACACAGATATTCTAGGTGACAGTTTTAAACTGCTTCTACTCCACTAAACTTCTGAACATCGGTGTGGTCAGTGCTATGATAGTGGCTTTTTCTCCCTGAAGCTTAGTCTCATAGATCTGAGTAGATAATCAGATAGCAAAGGAAGCTTCTCATTGATGGCTGAATAGGAGTGCTTGAAAAGACAAAGCATGACCAGAGGATGGAAAATTTGAAAGAAAATAAACTCTGGATATATATGATTGGTTTAAAGGCAATCTCAAAAATTTTAAGGATATCTTCAGATATCTTTGTCTTCTCTATGTGGCCTATTAATATTTAAAGACTTTAAACCTCAGATTATTTATATCTGAAATTGATTTTATTTTATTTTATTTTAATTTTTAAGCTGAGATGCAGGTATCACTGATTTTTGCCCAGAAATACTGATCATGAATAATTGGAGAGTCAGAATGGCAATTTCCAATGTTTTCATGAGGGCTGACTGTCTGTAGTAACAGCTCCTATGTTCTCTGTATGGATCTGAGTCTTACTGTGCTAAGCACTGTGGCAATAATGCTAGCATAAGATACTCTTCATTTGAAAGATTTTACCCTATGATAAAGACTAAAGGCAATTTATAGGCATAATAAACAAAATGGATATAAAAGGGAGAATAGGATAAAAATGTTTGTGGTTGTCAGCATTTTTAACTTTTGGAAGGGAGGGTTGCCAGAATGTGATGGGAAACCTAGCCATGACTACAGGTTAGTATTGTGCAGTATTTCCAGCAGATGAAGGTAAAAAACCTTGTTTTCTTGAAATTCTAAGCATTCAAAAGTATACATTATTCCCCAAATTATCAGAATTTTGCTGTTTTCCCTCAAGATATAAGTTGTCTGCATTCCAGCTTTTGAGCTTTTAGGGTATATTCAGATTGTTTTCGAACTCTTGTCTCAACTACAAGAGCTAATAACTTCATGTTTGGCTTTTTCTTGAGGGGTTTAGGATTTTATTTTTGTTTTTAAGAAAGCAGTAGTCCTCATTTAATCACTTGTCTCCAGGATCTTGAGATTTCAGAAGAGAGCTAGATACTGCAAACTTGGCAGTCAGAAACTGGAATTTGACAAAACAGAGTCCAATTGTCTCAATCCATGAAAAAATATTTTGGTAAAGGATGCAGTGTCAAATTCTGTCCTTATGTAATAGGACGTTTGAGGTAATAGTATTAGATCAAAACTTGGATGTATATTACTTTGAGCACAAACTTCTTGAACTGTAGCTAATTCAGATGTGTACAGTTTGATTTTTGTCACCCACTGGGACTGAGTGATTTCTTGTTGGCAATGTTTGGATAGTTTATGTCCGCATACCATTTCGGAAAGGGATGGAAACAGAAGGTGGATAAGTTGGAGCTGAATATAGCCAGCACAATTCATCATCTTCAAATATACCTTGATCTTTACGACCTACTTCTGTTATGTTAATCTTGTTTAAGTTTTCTTATATAAAAACCACATAATAATCTAGTCTCCTTGTTGGCATGTGATACCTTGTTTTTTCTTTCCGTCTGTACCAAGGTAGGAAGAGATTTCTGTTAGAAACACATCTCTCTAGTCATTAGAAACCCTACTGCCATATAGCAGCTATTTAGTGTTTTAACTGCAATAGTACTTCTGCCTTATGGGTCTTTGTATTGATTTTTCCTTGTGGGAAATTTAACCCCGTCATTCAAGAGTAAATAGTGGAATCAACTGTTTACAGAGTGAAAGAACAACTTTTCTGACATTAGAAAGGGCAGCACATGTTCTGGGTGGCCTCCTGCTAGTTTTATTGATACAGTTCTGCAGAGCAGTGGCTTTTACATGCAGATATTGGGGCCAGCAAATAAAAATACTTTGCAAGTGTATCTAACACACACTTTGCATTATTACATGACCTGGAGTACAGATACTGTGTTGGGTAGTGCTGCCACTGGGGCAGGTGACAGCCTTACTCCTAGGAAAGAGTTTGGTTATAACCGTGTGTGTACGGAGGTAGTGTGTTCATCTTTACTCTTATTTGTGATGCAAACTTCTGATGTGTAATTTTGAATCAGTTCTTGTTATCTTATTATCATTATGTAGCTAATTCAGCTCCACAAGTGAGATTTTTTTTTTTTCCCCAAAACTTTCCTCATGCATTCTCCTCTGTTTCCCCTAGCAGCAGTAAAACCTTCATTGACCTTAATGGAAGAAAAGGTGGACTAACGTCAATAGCTTGCTCTTTTCTAAATATACTGTCTTTGTGCATTACTAGAGTGGCAAACTTCTGCAGTGATATCGTGATAATCTGCTTACCAAATGAGGACGTATAGAGGACAGCAAACCTTGAAACCATATCCTCTGTCAAAATTCTAGTCCTGTGGCAAGATTCCTGATTTGGCAGATATCTGGAATTTTAAAGGGGCATCCTGAAACTTTTCGTTCAGCAAATTCCCACTTCTTATGCTAGAGCTGCACTTTGCTAGCCCTTGATAGAATTAGGTTGCTCTTATTTTGGTGCTTATGTATTGGAGATCACATATATGCAGGCTTCCAAGTTTTTAATGTTTTGCTTTTTGTATTGTAGCAGAACACTTAACAGATGTCATTTGTTTTCCATACCAGTGTGGTAACAAACATATGCTATCATCTTTTAGTGAAGGAATATTATTATATTTATATATGTGTGATATTAGATGGAGTGGTTTTGTTTTAGCAAAAGCACACTTCACTTTCGCCTTAAATTCTTATCTGATTTTAAAGCTTGAATTTGCCCATCATTCAAGTCATCATGGAAGAGACTTTACCTAGGATTTGAGTCCTTTGGGCTGTGTAAAAATAGGATTATAGAACATCTGGCTGCACAGTAGGAATATTTCATTCTAAAGTACAAAAATAAAACTGCAGAAGATAAAGAGAAAAACATTGCTGACCAGAAATTATCCTTTCTTTATGTTTCTTGTATCCATCAAGCACTAACATCTTAAAGATGGAAGGCAAGGAGACAACAAAAGAAAAATGGAGAGAATTAAAGAGCCACATCATATCATTAGTACTTCGGCAGTTTTGACAGCAATGAGTAGCAATGAAAAACACTGCTGTTTCAAAGTCTGCGATCAGTAGGGAACTCGGCAGATTCTCAAAGTTGGGCCCTCGGCTCCAGTTCACAGAAAATGAGCGTTCAACAGTGTAACTGGATGATGATATACTTAAGAGCAGAAAATTAAAATGATCAAATATATTTATGAAATAATGCCCAAAGAACGTATTTTTAAAAGTCTATTACTAGAACTGAGAGGTTTTTAAAAGAAAAATTATATCTGTTTTTTTAAAAAAGTCTGACTTTCAAGTATCATTTGTTCACATCTCCTTTAGTAATTTTCTGTGTCTGTGTTAAAAACCCAAAGGGAACATATACTGGAGCTGAACAAATATTGTTACTCTCTTACTTCTATCTTTTGCTAATCATAAAGATATTGCGAAGATCTGTAGTCTGCCGTATTTTCATTAGCACCTCATCAATCCAAGAGTAACTTGTCGTGGCAGTTGTTGATAGCATAAAATAGTAGCTAATGTGTTGGATATTACTTAAATATTAGTTATACGGTAATGGAGCAAAGAACCATGTTAATCATTACAAAAATCATTGCTTAATTCTGAGATAAAAAGTGCTACAAAAATGTGAAATATTTTTAAACTTTTTAATTAAAGCCTTGAAATACCCATTTGAATTAAATGAGTGGTATTTTTAGATTGTGAATAAAAAGTATTTATCAGTAGATGTATTAGATATACAAAGAGATAGCTGGATAATATATTTCATCATTAGTAAGGTATTTTGTGCCTCAGAGTTGCACAAAAATTTGGTCAAGAAAGATGAACTTGCAAATGCGATATACTTAAGGTAATATAGCCTAACAGTGTCATATAATAAAACCATTGAATATGCCATGATTTAAATAGTTTATTAAAAAAAAAAGGGGGGGGGGAATTCAGTTTAGGGAAAAAAAAAACCAAAAAAACCCCACTAAAAAAAACCAAACACAAAACCCTAAGTACCCTTTGTACTCATATCTGTGAAGCTGAGCTCAACAGCCCAGGCTGAAGACATGAGACATGACAGCGATGCAGGGTTTAGCTCCCCAGTACATGTTTTTTTGCCTGTTGGGATGACATCCACCACGTTTACCTGGTACATGTATCAACTTCACATTCTGAAGCTTCTCTTGCAGACAAGACCACTGGTTGTGCTATTTCCCACAGCTGGTTTTCTGGCTGCTTCTGCTGTCCATGTAGCAAAGAGAATGAAATGCTGTAACTCAATTTGATAACATGTCAGCTCTTTTTCTTTTAGAAGTCAGTATTTTCTATGTTAAGGTACTACAAAAGTGCGGTATTAGATGACCGTCTGCTTTGAGTTTGCTAGTACTCCAGGGAATGTGATCTACTACTACTTCTGTGTTCAAAGCAAATTCTTCTAGAATCAGGTCCTCTCAGCATTTGTGCCTTTACGGTGCTGGCTTCTCTACTGTATGGGTTGTCTACTTTGAGTGCAGGGAGATTAGGAGTTATCAGCAGGCGCTTATGTGGTGTTCTTCAGTGTCTTCATTTTAATAAGTGCGAGGCTGAAGCTGGGGTATGTCATGTTCCTCTGTTGTTTAATCTCCACTGTCTTCAGAGAAGAAAGAATATGTTTCCCAGTTTTGTGTTGACTGCAATAATATTTTTTAAACATTTCAATTAAAGAAGTTGAAGAGGTCCTGTGTTTATCTCCTACATGGCTGATGACAGGCTTTTGGCTCACAACCACTTCCATTTGACAAAATGAGACCTACTACTTTTAAGAACAGGAATCTCCAGTAGCTTTGATGTTCAGCTTCCCGGCACTGTTTGTTTGCTGCCTGCCAGCGACCGCTTGGGCATAATGCAGCCTAATAGGAAGGCTGCAGAGAACTTCAGCAAAACCAGTGTTCCTCTTTGTATAGTGATGCTTTAATAGTACAAAGTGAGACTTAAGCAAAATGTCTTGCTCATTTTAGGCAAGCCACCATTACTCCTAGAATAGATAGGATCTTTTAGAATTATAAGGAGTTTTATGTAATTTCTTTCAAATTGTTTGACACCTTTCCAATATATTAGACTTGCTAAGGAAAGACAATAATAATTTGTAATAGATGTAATACCCTCTTAGCAAATTTCCTTGCCATATATTTTAATTTTGCATGATATTTCACCCACACTACTTAAAGCAAAATCTAAAACTGCTGTTGTGATTTTTAAATTCTTTTCAATTGAAGTTGAAAAAGTAGATTTTTCTTCAATACTAAAAGATGGTAATTATCTTGAAATGAGGTTCAGACTGAATCTTGCTGATTATTACAGTGATCAGACTGCATTTTAATGCAAGTGTAAAAGTTAGCATATTAGAACACCTTTTTGGATTTTACTTTTGTATTAAAGCACACTAAATAAAAAACAGAAAAGTGTCAATTTTTAAGATAAGCAGTTCTCATTATTAAGCTTTTCCTTGTTAGAGGCAGTAGAAGTCTTAAATATTTAGTTATTGTACACATTGGCCTGGATGTGTGTGTAGATATCTATCACACCAGAAGGGTTTGTGATATATCAATACAGTGATGAAAAAATATTTTGTTATTTTTTCACTTATTCTCTCTATAATTATTTTCTATATCAAATATTATTACAATCTTACCTGTTCTAACACTAAGGACTTGTCTGCCGGGGAAGGCTCTGTGGAATAGGTGAGAGCACCGCCGTTTCCCAGCTGAATGCTCTTGTACCTGCTAAGCTCCTCTGTATGAAAGGTATTTACTGTAGAGAGGGATTTTACGTGGGATTTTTGTGCAAACTGGTAACTTACAGTGCATGCAAAAATTAATCATTAATATAGACAAGCTCTGGCTTATTTTTAGCTATTTGTGTTACAACAGCTTATAGAAGTCTAACTGGGGTTGATGTCCAAACGATGTACGTAACTGTGTAAAAAAAAGTTGTAGTAAACTATAATACCCATAATTGCATAAAAGGTAAATGTGTGGTAAAGATAGATGGGATACAAAGGTACCAAATGACCTGTTCAGAGGTGTACTGGAAGCATGTCAAATATCCAGTAATAGGATTTCAGGTTCCTGTAATATAGTGCAGTGCTGTAGGCAGGCTCCTCTTTCACCTAGATACGGACTACATAGCATTGGCTTCTGTTGGGTACCCACAGTTTTTTGCAATGGCCTTCTGAAAAAATGAGCCTTGTGAAAGCATACTGTCCGCATCTCTCCTTCTACCCTAGTAACTTCTGACCGAATGGGCCAGTTTCAGTGAAATTAAGCAAAGAAGTGGAGACCTTCAAGATAAGTTAGTTCTCAGTTTTTCAGATGGGTAAAAGAGAGACCCTGTGACACTGAGTGAAAAGCTGTGGAAGGAATTCCTACTCAATAGACAGATCTCTGTTTCATAAGACCTGTGCCCTAACTTATGGGAGAGATCAGTCAGCAGTTGCATGTTACCAGGCAGATAAAAGTTGAAGACGCAACTCTGCAGGAAAACAGATTGGCTTAGCTGAAATGCTCAAAATTTCTCTTCATTGTTAAGCAAATGGAATGTATATATTATGGACTGTTTCAGCCAGATCCTTATGCGGCAGCAGAAAGGAAGCCTGGGCGAGATGTTTTTCAGGTGATGCAGGTCCAACTCTCCCTTACCTTCAGGGAGTGACCAGGGCACAGGCTGTACCATTGTAATGTTGCATGCAAGGAGAAGTAGAAGTTTCGTCTTTTGGAGTTCATGACCACTCCAAGAAGAGAAATATATGGAAACATTTAGTATGGAATAAAGAAAAGGGCTTATCTCTAAAAAATTTACCCAAAAGCCAGGTAATCCACCCAAAATGACCAGTTCTGAAGCTCCCATTAAAATGGACATATATATAGCCGCCTAGAACAGAACCACTGTTTCATGTTCCTACAGAGAGGAAAATTCCAGTGATGAGGATCTATTAAACAAGTGATCAGTACTGTGGTGAAATGGTCCTGGGACAAATTTTCACCAACATGAAGTGTGCTGGAGTTGAATGAACATTTTCCAGGAGAGGATCTCTAACGTAATTTAGAGAACTATAAATTGGAACTGCTCAGTAAAATAACCGAGGAGATTGTTAATGCCTAACTTGTGTTCCTGTATTCATTTTTTCCAGTTTCTGTATTAATCTAGTTAAGTGAATATCCCAAAGAACTATTTTAATCACTTATAGAAGTAATATTAATAGGGGAAATGTGTGTGACTAAGCAAGTAATAAAAACATGGACTCCAAAGTAGCTTCTTCAAGACAACCATCTAAATTATCATTAACAGCTCCACCATTTCTGTTTTAAGTATTTGTCAAGAAAGGCTTTAGCATCATAAAACTGTGTTCAATTTATTTATTTTTATCCTCTGCTGTTATTTGCAATTAAAGTCTAAAGAGAACAGACATTACTGTTCAAGGGCCAAGTGCTAATCTTGTATTTAAAAGGCTTTTTCCCTTGGAAATTGACTAAGTTCAGCCAGACTAAGGATGCTGTAAACAGAGCATCTACTCTGTCATAGTTTTTGTATAACTCTGCTTTTATGGTTTTTAAACCTAGAAATGACATGTTTTACATCAAAGAAATTACTCAATTCAGGGGTATACAGAATGCTGAAAAGAACTTGCTGCAAAGTTGAATACATGTTGCAGTACTGATACCACAAGCTTGCTAAGTGTTGCATATATCTGTTTATATACAAAGTGGATTTCTCAGTCCTTTCTTTGTAATACCTTCATCAAAACTTTTTGTAGTCATACCAGTGCGATGCTTCCAACCTTGCTGCAATAACTATCACATCATAGTATATGTGTCTTCCATTGGTCATGTCAGAATCAGTTTATGAATACAGTTACTTTAGCCTTCTCTCCTCTCATGTCTTCTATAGAGGCACTATGCTATTACATCTGTGGCTGTCCATAATTATGTAAGCTGGTCTTTCTAGTTCAGTGCAAGTATCATTAACAGATATTTTGGAAATGCCTAAAAAGCAGTAAATAAGATGATTTGATCTTTCCTGCAGCCTCTTTACAGTTACAGTCTTAATCTAACATGGACCTGAGTGGAAAATTTTGAGGGGAATTAAGTTGCTGCCAAGAAAGAATTTTTGTGACATCCCCCCCCCGCCCCCCATTTCTAACCAACTTAGATCTGCTAATTTTAGAAGCATTCTGTGGTATTTGTCTGTCTGTCTTGAGGCTTTGGCTCTGCAGGGAGTTACTCAGTAACAACCATTTCTGAATACTGATTGCAGGCTAAACGTTCTGGTTAACTTGGGGCATCTCTGAAAGAGTAGGAACAGGCTATAGGCATCATTTACAGAAGGAGAGGAGACAGTGGTGCCATCTTTCATTCTCTGTAGAAGAGAAAGGATGGCCTGGTAGCTTAGAAGTAAAGACAGTAATCTTGTATAACATCTGGACTTCAGCATCTGACTGTGTGACTGTTCAAATGTTTTGTATGGAGGCATGTGCCTTTCAGAGAACAGCTGGAGGGGAGAAAAGTTCCATTCCTCTGTATTATCCTAACATGAGGTCTCAGCTTGTTTCTAGGTCCTGTCCCAAGTCAAGGAAAGAAGGGACTTAAGATGGGCTTTCTCCATCTAGCACGACTGCACTGAGCACTAGCCTAAAGAGAATAATGGAAGGAGCCCTGTCTGCACTTCCAATTTTATGAATAGCACCTAGGCTGTCATGGGAGGCTAGCAAGGCTAGCTTGAGAAGTCACATTCTGCCCGATATGCAGTCAAAGACACATCACCGTTCCCACAAGTGTGTTGTCATTTCTCTGTCTCTGGACTGATCCATACTGGGACAATCCCAGCACAACTGGAACAGTCTGTGGGCTGCATTAGTTGTACTGAGCTTGCTTTTACTCCTGGAACCGAGGACTGTCAGGCCTGCAGGACATGTGAAAGTTGATGGCATGTTAACAGCTCAAAGCTTTTGCAGACCTGAGTTAGCTCAGCTGCAGGGCAGCATTATATTTAGAAGGGGTGCATGAGTATTCATGTTGAAACTTGGCTGATGTCTCTTGTTATAAATATTTACTGTTACTAATGTTGCTAATATTTATTATAGGTACTCTTGTTTAATTCATAAACATAACTACGTTGTGAGTGTAGGAATGTGAGCTGATAAAGCCCTCAGCTGAACATGTTTAGGTTACAAGCAAACTTTTTTTTGTTGTGAGGTCAGAGGTGCATTAATCCTGTTGTGTCAGAAGTGATGCCAGATCCCTAGATAATGTCTGCCCACATGAAATGCAAGATGCATCTGAGCAGGATAACAACAAAGTACAGCAGAGATAAAGAATTGATGTGGTTTGAAAGGGATAGCCAGTATCATTTTCTAAAAGACTAGATAACATTAGCTTCAAGCCAAACACAAAAGATAGCAATCTTTTTTTAAAAGAGGTGATCATGTGTTTAACAGCTGATCAATTCACTACAATACAAAGAATTAGTAGGAGTAAATTAGAAAAAGTAGACAAGCTTTGTTGGCTAATCCATGTTCTTTTTATGAGTCTAATTCAGATCTCCATTTTATATTACTCTTTATTTCCAATTTGTTACTCTTCACTGTGCTGTTACCTTTATTTCAATATCATTAATTCATTTTGATCTTGAGCACAGTTGGCTGCAAACTGCTGTGTCTCTGTTACAAATTGATTTGTCCTTTTAAAAAAAAAGGGAGACAGACAGAAATGTCAAACTTGTTTCACAACGGAAATGTTGAACATAAGAGTTGGCTCCAATACAGTGTCCACCCAGTGGTTCTATGAATAAGTGTTTATAGATTGTACTGAGCTTTCTAGCCAGCTCCTAGTGTCTCCCGTAATTGCTACTGTAGGAAACAAAAATGTTCGTCTGAAAAACCAAACTCTTCATTTCAGCTGTGTAAAGCTATTATTCTACTTTATGTGTAGTTTGCTAAAGGACAATAAACTTATGTGTTTAAAGAATACAGAAATACAAGATTGACTCACCGCAGATTTCCTTCCAGCTCCAGTGATGGTTAACAGTAACACTCCGATTTACTTGATTTCTTCTAGAGCCCTTTCTGGGTTTTGGTACTGTGGTGGGTGTTGGAAGGGCTGGATCATATATTGATCTCAGTGTTTTGTGGGTTTGAGGTCATCTTTTTCTTTTTAAAAAAATGTTATGGGCTTTTTGGTGAAATTCTTGTTTTTACTGAAAAACCTTGTATCATCCTCTCTGTGTCTACGTGCATTCTTTTTGCTGTTTCTCCTGTTGGTTAAAAAGGTAGACAAGACTAGTTTAGAAGAAATGGGGAAAAAAAAATCAGAAAAATTGTAACTATATTGACAAAAGTAATCATTTGCAGCAGGCAAAGTAGTCAGGAACAGCTATAAAAGGTGTATCTGACAGACATTAGAAGAATGTGCAAAAGCACCTACTTGTGTCTAGCATGCAAGATCATGCAGGTGATGAAACTTTTTTGTCATTCACATTAAGCAGGTGCACATGAATTGGTCCATATTGCTTTAGCTGATTGATATTGGTAATTGCCCTTTGAATGTATTAATATGGGACATATGCTAAATCTTTCATGAGCTCGAAGTTATCTCTAAGTAAAACAGTTATTAAATGGTTCACAAACAAGAGTCATTAAAAACTCTGAAATATGTGCTGAAGAAGCTGGCATTGTTCTACAGTGCCACTCTGCTGCTGCTTTTTAAATAAGATGAGCCCTATCTAAACACACAAAATGCTATACAGTTAAAAGAGGAAAAAAATAAGGAAAAAATGTGTACCACCTGCTGATGTGTGAATTGGATAGCAATGCAGGAAACAACATGTGTTAAATTACTCTGATAGAAGGAAGAAAAGTTAGAAAGTAAATTATTTATTTTAAAATGCTGAATTAGAACATAGCTTGTGTTCAATTTTAAATATAAAAGCTGAATTCAATATAATATTGGCCACTGACATTTGAAGTTTGAACAAATGCAATGGTTCTAAAATTTAGACATGAAGTAATACCGAGAGCATACTGCTATGATGCATGCAAAGGATTAAAGATTATAGTTTAAATATTTTTTTATGAGAAGTCTGAAAGCCTTTCAGCCTTAAAGTCCATTTGTGTAGGAGTATGTGTGCATGGATGACTGTACTTGTACATATGAAATACAATCTGATTTTTCTGAAGCTCCATGGACAATGCACTTGTGGCTTCATATGCCAACTGTCAGATATAGATCTTTGTGCTATACTTTTTATACACATGAAAGGTAGATATTTAACTTTACCATTTGTATGTGCTATTCAGCACAAAAACTGGAAGAAGAATTCCAGAAGGTAATACACTCATTCATGTAATGTGATTACCTCTATATGATCCTTTAATTGAGATGTATTACTGTGTATCCAAAATGTCAAACTCCTATTTTATATTACAAATATTAATCACAAAACTTGGCAGCTTCTGATATCATGTCACTAAAGGAGGCAGTCTTGGTCATAGAAAAACCTTTCTTCAAAGTCTATTTGCTAAGAATTTGTTATGGTGAAATTTTAGGGAGGGTGGGGGCGGTGGAACAACACAGAACAGACAGAAGATTAAACCAGGCCTTGCTTAGGAAGAATGCACTTAGTGGCCAGAAAGCCCCAAGTGTTCTTTCAAGAATGAGGGAAGCAATGGCTTAAAGGCTACTCTGACTCGAGTCTGACCTGAAGACTGGAACAGATAAGAAATTAATAACAAACCTTGTAACAATGGAAAAAAAAATTATAGTAATCCATATGAAGAAGCCACAAAACACAAAATTGAAATGGAAAGGTAGAGCTATCAGGAGAAAAGTTATAGTTGATATAACTACAAAAATGGATAAATTAAGGATAGATCACATCCTAGCTGTAGTTTTGACCTGTTAGTAGGCAGGGATGTCAAGATCACCAACAAAATGACAAAGACAAGACTGAAGTGTGCATTTACTGTTTATTTTCTGTACTGAGAAGGATGCAGGATAATGTACTTTGATTACATGAAGAAAGCAAATAGATTGAAGTCGCTTGGTCAGCAATGAAAATGTTAACCATCATTTAGGTCTAAACAATTTATACAACATCTGTGCATCTGCTATTTGAATGCTTTATCCAGTTCAGAAGCCCAAATTTTTAAGTGATGCTGATAAATCAAGAAGGTGCTAAAAAGAAAGATAAGGTGATTATAGCGTTTTCTCTCCATGACAAAGACTCTTTATTCTGTGTAGTTATTTCATCCAAGAAGTAAAAACATAACAAGAATTGTCTGTTGGAAACTGAACAGTGACTTAAGGGGAAGGGGCAACGATGACAAGTTCCTGCCCAGGGCAGCAGGCACGTCTGCTCTGTGACTTCCCCACCTTCCCAGATACCCTTGCATCTCATAGGTATGAGGCTATGCAAGTGGAACCAAACAATAACGAGGACAATGGTTCATCTAGTGTGGAGTTGTCACCAAAGTTAAGTCAGCCTACTCTCTGCATCAAAACTGCTTCCATAAAGAAAAAAAAACAGGTCATTGTCATAGGAGACTCCTTTCTGAAGGGAACAGAAGGCCCAGTTTGCAGACTGGACCCACTTCTTAGGGAAGTCTGCTGCCTCCCTGGGGCCCAGGTTAAAGGTGTGAGGAGGAAGTGTCCTACCCTGGTACGGTCCTCAGACTATTATCCATTACTGATTTTTCAGGTAGGCAGCGATGAAGTTGCAACAAGAAGTCCAAGGGCAATCAAGAGAGACTTCAGGGCCTTAGGATGACTGGTTAAGGGATCAGGAGCACAAGCAGTGTTCTCTGTCCTTCCAGTTGCGGAGAATGATGAGGGGAGAAACGGGAAGAGCCAGCAGATCAATCCCTGGCTCTGAGCCTGGTGTCAGCGGCAGAATTTTGGGTTTTTTGATCACGGGTTGGTTTACGTGACACAAGGCCTGCTGGCAACAGACAGGGTACACCTGTCTCAAAGGGGAAAAAGGATCTTTGCACAGGAGTTAGCAGGGCTCACTGAAAGAACTTTAAACTGTGATTCTGTAAACTAGATTTGAAGGGGGAAAGTAATAAAACCAAGCTTGCTAGAGATTAGCCTGGGGGCAGCATGCCAATGTTTGAGGGACGGTGTGCTAGCAAGGTCCTTCCGTCTGCTGTGTCAGTGGAGATAGGGGTTGTCAGCAAGAAAAGGCGCAAGGTTTATTGAGGCGTTAGAAGCCACAGAAGCACCTGAGAATGGTCTCGTAGGAATTGGGGCTTCTCCCCCACCCCTGAAAAGGTGACAGGATGAATAGCCCAACTGAAGTGCATCTACCCCAATGCATGCAGCATGGGCAACAAACAAGAGGAACTGGAAGGCATGGGCAAAAAACAAGAGGAG
Source organism: Cariama cristata (assembly GCF_000690535.1). NCBI lineage: Eukaryota > Metazoa > Chordata > Aves > Cariamiformes > Cariamidae > Cariama > Cariama cristata. Next base: position 199 of record NW_009606612.1, on the reverse strand, counting down.
CTGAAAGCCATTGTGCAGCTAGAAAACTGTGACATAGTTGCCATCATAGAAACATGGTGGGATGACTCGCATAACTGGAGTGCTGCAATGGATGGCTATAAATACTTCGGAAGGGATAGATAAGGAAGGAGAGGTGGTGGGGTAGCCCTGTATGTTACGGAGGCTTTTGGCTGTCTAGAGCTTTATGATGGTGATGATA
>NW_009606611.1:36161-65581 GCF_000690535.1 Cariama cristata | reverse complement strand
CCCCCGTGTTTTCCCAGTTTTTATTTTTAGGAGTTTCGTTACAGCTAAAGGGCTACTTCAAAATAACTATATGGCACAGTCCTGCAGATATTGCAGAAAGTGCAGATATCAATGAAAGCTGGATATCTCAGCAGCTTGAATGGGATATATAGCACTACAGGAATTGGCTCTTGATCTTGTTAGTTTCCTTGAGAATAAAGAAAAGCTGCACTTACAGGGTCTCCTTTGGGGCCTCGGCTGACTACTCCAGGAGTCTAGAAAAAAAGGAAAAGTAATTAAATTAAGAACGAAAACCAAAATAAAACCGACAACTGAATATATATATATATGTATAAAAACAAGAGGAAAACACATTTAAACATTGGAATATAGTTTTATCAAATCCCATTTATTCTTATTCAGTATATTTAAAAGCTGTGGGGTTTTTGGTCAATCTATCTGCATTTTCACGGTTCATCCTTAAAGATACACCTCTCCTGGAGGCAAAAACATGGCACTAATGAAGTCAATAGAGCTTTGCCATTGAGTACAATGGGGACAGAAGTCCACTGGAAAGTGGAAAGCTGTAAGGGACAGTTTTCTTGTATCCTTCTCAGTCCAGCATGTTAAGTGTGATAATGTAGCTAATTTTAATTTCTCAGATTTACTTCTACAATTTATTTATTTTTTAATTAATAGTTCAGTTACACGTTACTATCGGGATTCTCAATTAATAGTTCAGAGCAGTTTTTACGTATTCAGCTGCTAGCAGTAGCAACGAATATTCAACCGAAACTATCTTGATTCTTTCAAGGTGGCATTTCCCTATACACCATCCAAGGTCAGCAGGACAGCTTCCAGTGGGCTGACCAAACTCTTAAATATTGAAGACAGAGGCTGGAAGAAGTAGTCCGCATGTCCTTTACAATCAGGAACCATAGAACTGATAAAAGAGTCCCTAGATTCAACAAGAGAGGAAGCTGTGCTTAAATCTGCAGCATGTTTGTATGTACCACTCATTTACACCACTAAAACCGTTCAGTAGCTCAGGTGTTCCTGGAAGCAGTACACTTGCACTAGCATGGTGCAACTAACACAAGGTGATGTATTTGTATATGGCATTTCAGGTTTAAGCAGATATCCTATAGAGCTGCAAAAATATATGTTCTCCCTTCCTCTTCCATATGCACATCTCTTTCACTCTCTTAACTTCTGGGTAAGAATCTTCAATGTCCCTGTGGAAATCTATGTAATTTAACAGAATCTCATGGATCTTAAACAAGAATGAAATGTTCAGATAACCTCAGAGCTCAGTATAGCTGGCTCACTCACTGAAGCGGTTTAGGCAGAGGACTTGGCATGCAGTAACATTATTTTCCTGAGGTTAAGTCACTGCAACTGGTTTAGATAATGTTGGTATCAATAAACAAGATGATGATAAATTAGGGATGTAGGGCTTGAATCACCTTTCCTTTACAGGGCATTAAGTCAGGAACAACTCTGCAAAAGAAATTTACTCTGTGATGATGTAGAATTGAGTTGATAAGAAATGCAGACTTGCAATATGCCGTGAAAATTGTCTAACTTTCTTTAACTCTGTGTTGGTGTTAGTTTCATGGATATAGATTGAGCATGCAGTCAATAAATAAGCTGTTTGCATTAATCTTATGTTTCTCTGTAAAATGAAAAATGTAATGGCTAATTGTTGCCCTCTGTTCCTTTCTACTATTTATCTATGTCTGTTGTTTATATAAAACTGACTTGAAGGACTTCACGCTTTCGGCTGCATAGCCCAAAGGACTAATTTATCTATGTCTGTTGTTTATATAAAACTGGCTTGAAGGACTTCATGCTTTCGGCTGCATAGCCCAAAGGACTAACAAGTATTTTATCAGATCTGGTACCAATTCTCTGATAGAATACAGAAGTATTCTTGAATTTAACAAAAAAGATAAAGCTTTGTGAAAGTTCAAGCTGTTTTTTTAATTTGATTTGGAAAAATTTGCCCATCCTAAGTATTTGCCGAGAGTCATAAAGTGACAAGCTTAGCATTTAAAAGAGAAGTGTTTAAGAGCATCTGAAAGAAAATTAATTGAGGTTGACATGGATCAAGAAGGTGGCAACACCAAAGTAACAACATTGAGAACAAACTTACTCTTGTAGGTTGTGGTGTTGTTTGTGGACAAACTGGACAGCACTCTCCAAAGGGAATCTCTGGGTTGGGACAGTCCAGCTCCTGATCATCACAGATGATGTCATCGCAGAGAACAGATCCCGAGTCGCACACACAGATTTGGCATGGCTCTGGTTTCCAAACATCCCTGTCAGCATAAACCTGCCCAAGATGGGTACATCCTACAACTAGAAAGAAAGACAAAATAGTGTTCAATAGTATTTCAAATGTGTTGTTCATCAAAGATGAATAACATGAAAGCCATTGGATAGTCTGTTTTATTTTCTACTGCAATATAGTTTATGCATGTGAAGTAAAAGGCTAAATACTTCTCTTCAGACACTAGGATTTGTTACATTAATTGCAGAGTCTACTCTGAATCTATAAATAGACATCAATGGAAACCTCCTGGAGCTGATCAAAAGCCCAATTAAATCTGTGATAATCTTCAGTCTCAAGTAGATTTAGTGTCAGACTTAGCTACTCTGTAATTAGCAATTGAATTCTCTGCTACAGCTAAAAAGCAAATGTGTCAAATCTCTCAAACAAGTGTATTATTGCCCCTCATGTGCCAAAATGAACGCTTACACATGGATGCAGAATAAGCCATCTGTCCAGAACAAACTCTTGTCACTACCATCTTGCATTAATAGCTGCCACCAAAGCCAATGTATGCAGTAGATCTAAAAGAACGTTCACATTAATTGCCCCAAAGGTTTGCAATTAATGTGTCATCTGACTCACTCAAATGTTACAAGTGTCTGTATTCTCAGAAAAAACATTGTTCATCTGTAATATTCATGGCTTTGTGAATTCCCTCCAACAGCTATTCTACTGATCAAATTTGTTGTAGATAATGAATTTGAAGAGATTGATAAAAACCAGCTTAAAATATTAAATTTTAGGTTTACATTTTCTTAGAGAAACCAGATCCAGAAAACCTGGTCATTTAAGAAACCAATATGAAAATAACACTACAAAGTTAGATAAGCATCTTGTAAGTTTTGTAGAAGTTACTAGAAATCTGAGATTGCAAATATAAGTATCAGTGAATGTCTTGAATAATCAAATAAGATTTTTTCCTGGAATAATTCAAAATAATTCAGTTTACAAACACAAAACTCTGGAGAAAGAGCTATCTGTGTACCTACATCGTCCTTAAAACTTTAATATTAAAGTTACCTACTACATAACACCCTTCAAAAATAAAATAAAAAAAAAAAAAGCCAAAAGATATAATTCAAATTTCTGACATTAAAATTACCACTGGCTCCAGACAGAAAATTCTGAATGCCATCAAATTGTTGTAATGGTCATAATTTTGTAGTACGAGACTGAGTCCAAATTTGTAGTGCAGTTCATTCCTATGGGTTATGCAGTCCCTTTTTCTTTTCTCACACATGGCATCTTTCATCTATGTCTTCTTTTTCACTACTGCATTAGCATACTGCTCTCTTTTTTCTCTTTACATTCTTTGTTTTTCTTTCTCTCTGTATTTGTGGGTATCTGTTTCCATACCCAGATCCACGCTCTTTGGCACGATACACACTTGGATGTGTTTCCTCTCTTCTCATGCTACTTCTGCTTCAGCCCCTTTTTTCCCCTATTCATTTCATCTTTCCCATAACACGTACCTTCCCTTTTCATCTTCCCCAAATCTTCTTGTCTTTTGTACCTGAACAACTCACCTTCTTTATTGCCACGTACTCAACTGAGCTTAGTTATTCAGACTCTGCTTCCTTCCCAGTGTCTCACTCAGCTGCTTTTCCTTGTCCATATTAACCTGACTTTTCCCTCTATGTCATCCATGAGATTCATCACCTTCTTGTTTGAACTCTGCAAGGGCAATGGGGAACGCAACCAAGACCTCCTGGCTCAATGAGTGGAGAACCAGAGCGGGGATCTCGGAGCAGGGCACTGTATGGGACAGGAGGTTTCTTTTCCCCATTTCAACCCCAATACAGGCTTACTGCGTACACCAACTTAGGTTCTTTCTGCACTTCAATTATAAAAGAAACAAACAGGAAAATGTTGACTTGTCAAGGCAGACACTACTCATGGTTCAGAGTTGCTTTTGATCACCAGCTTGATTAGAACAACAAGATGCAAAAAGCTTCAAAACCCCTTTCCAGACGTTTTCAAGCCAATATTTTTTTCCTTGCCTGATATTGGGCTGGGAAGCAGTATTTTACCTTCCTCTGACAACACAAAAAATCTTAAAATCTAAAACATTCCAGTGGTATATGGAAACTAATCCCCCTTGAATAATATTTATTGTTTAGAAATTCACTTTTTCCTTTTCCTTTTGCTTCTCCACCTTGTGGGCCTCTCCAAAAACTTCAGATCCTGCACAAGAAAGGTGGAGAAGAATTGCTTATTTCCAGGACAGCATCTTCCTCACACCCACAACACAGGGTCACAGCATCAGAGGATGCTGCTTCAAAGGACACCGCCTAACAATCACTACCTCTGAAGAGGATCTAGACATACTTCCTTAGTCCACCAAGGTAGATTTAGTTTCTAAAAGAGTTGCTTGGTTTCCCTGCTGTCACAACGCAGAATCATGTCAGTGGATTCCAGGTAAATAAGGTGATTCTCTGCTTAATTAATTGCTGACTGTTTCTGTGAGAAACATTCTCCTCCTTTAACAAACGAGGATTTCACTGCAGGCACTTAGGAAAAAAACAAACTGCCCAGCCTTGACAAGAGCAGTGACAAATGTTTCCTGACAAACAAGAAGGCTGAAATGTAGTTTAAAAACGAGAAGTGCAGCGTTATGAATGAAATCTTCTTTATAGTCTCTCTAATGACTCACGAAAAATCCTGAATTATAAAGTGGCAGAAGCTGAGTAGCTCAGTGTACGAGCGGTTCGTTGTACACAAGAAGACCTCGAAAGCAGTATACTGTGGGAGGCAGAATACCACCAAAGCTACTGGGAAGGTTAGAGCTTGTTATACATCTAAAAGCAGCTGGCTGGATACACCCCAGAGAGCATGAGTGGGCACAGATTCTCTTCACCCGAAAGCAATGTACTCAGCTGTCACTCCACTTAACGACTTCCCAGCTTCACAGGTTAAAACATCCTCATTTACAAACATAATGAGGAAGGGAAGAGAAGATTTTTCTTTAGTTTAGGGCAAAACATAGTTTATACATAAATGTCAAATAAAAATACCATGATACAGATCTAAAATAACTTCATACTGTTACTGTGTCAACATGTAATATACAGTTATATGAACTGCATACACATGTAAAAAAATACGTAGTGTACACACACTTCTGTACCCACAGGAAGTATTTGATTATTTTTAATATTCATATTTTCAGTTCTTGGTATGACTCTCTTATCCTTTCAAAACCACAATTTTTTTTTTCAACTATGGGTTTAAGACAACAAGGTTCTTATTCATTAGGAAATTCATATCCAAGAATTTGCATTTTCATGTCATTTTTTCTTCATCCTTACTCCATTTTCATTGATTTGTTTTGTTGTTTTGTTATGTCCAGAGATGTGATCCTGCTGCCTTAGAGTGAAGAGCACAGATCGAATGGGGAGCAGATAAAGGGCTGTCTTTCCCATGTTTTTGCACCACTGTTTAGAAAAGATTCTGTTTTCAAGACAGCTGCTGTTTTCTGAAGCAGAGGCTTTTCTCAGTGACCAATTTTCACACTGAGAATACTCACCTTTCCATATTTTAGTCAACAATATCGATGAAAATAATGGAAATTTAAAATGTGTCACAAAACAACTGTCATAATTTTAGAGTAATAAGGAAATAAAGCAGATCGCTCTGGATTTTTACAAGGTTGTCATTCAGTTATTCTACAGTAGATGGCATCATTTAACAGAAAGAAAAGACAAAAAATTGAAGACATATGGATATAATGACATTCATGTTTGCTTCTAACTTTCTGGACTTTGTTAAATGAATTAAGAAATAAGCTAGGAGAGCTGCAATGAAAATCGTTGCGGCCTTTGGGAGAATGAAAGTATTAAATAGGTTTCCAAAGGAAACTTACATCTGGGAAGACTTAGTCTGTTCAAGACACCCCCTCTGCGCTCAGATGTAGATCTCTGTGTCAGCATGTTATGACATAATGCATTTTGCATTGCTCATAAAGATTAACCGTTCGCTCCAAAATCCTTTGGAAAGCTGATTTGTGCTAAAGCACTGGCAAGTAACATATAGGAATAATAAGGTTATAAAAAAGCTGACTTGCCTACTTCTAGACTTGCGGTATAAAACAGTCACATACTTGCCTTAGCCAGCTTTTCTTATTGATTCCTAAACATATATATTAGCCTAAGATTTTTTAAGAAACAGAACTCAACAGTATTAGCCTATGGCAATGCAAAATCTTATTCTTCTTCCCAAAGCCCTAAATCCAGTGGCTATATAGCACTTCACTTCTATGGCAGTTATTGCAATGGTTTGTTGGAAGCTGTGTCAATTTCTCATTGTACAAAACATTAAAGTTTAATATTTGAAAGCCCGAATAACTTTGCATTTATGCTGTTTACTGAGCCTTCACATTTTTAAAGATTCTGCTGTGAGTAGCATTTCCCTGTGCCAGCCTAAGAAGCAAAGAAAAGAAAAAAAAGGCAACACAATCTTCATCATATGCTAGTTTTGAATTATTTCCCATTTTCTAAGCAGACTAGCAGCTGTATGTAAGCAGACCAATAGCAAAAGCTGAAAGGAAAATCACCATTTAGTCTCAAAGGACCTATAAGTGTGGTACATAAAAGAGCCCAAATGTGTACAGGGGAAAACAAACGTGATCATTGTAGGCCTGAAGAATGACAGTTGTCATATGGGACATAATCCCAGTTCCAGTGAGGTGAATGAGAATTTGTTATCGAGTGCTATGACCTGAGAAGCAGACTTATTTTGTAGTTGCTTTTGGCTTTGCATTTGTGCAAGTGCCATGATCATGACTTAACCACATTTATATTGCAAAAGGAAAAAATCTCTTAATAGTATCCTCAAACCCACAGGCTTTTCCACTTTGGACAAAGCAAATGTCCAGCTATTGCATTAGTAGCAGACTCGCATATCCCACTTGCAGAGATGTGACTAAATGGTTAGAAATTAAAGAACATATTGAACTTGTCTGGCTCTCCCTCAGAAAGAGCAATAGTCCACACAGAGGTGACTCACAATCCTCCAGCAGCCGCTTGACGATGGCTTGGGAAGCAAAACCGAGGAGCTTTGATCTGCGAGAATCTGATCACAAACAGAGTGAGTCAAGGAAACAGTTTCTGCTGTTATTTAAAGTGCATGTGGCAAAGGCTAAAGCACTGAGATGAGGGAGGCCTTGGCTCTGACTCTGACTGGATCCAAAGTCTGCTGAAGCTAAGAAGGGTCTTTCTGTTGCTTTTTATGGACTTTTAACTGTACAAAGCCTGTGCTTCCTTACTCTGACCTGGTTTTGGTCATTTGCATTACACAATGGCTACTTCAAAAAATGTTTTTACATTTCTTTTATAGTAATTACATCTATTTATTGTGTATCCCAGCACTGTTTTATAAACTGTTTAGCCAAAGGACAAAGTGGAAAGGAGCTATATTGTTCATTTTCAATGGAAATGCTATAATCCTCCCCTACACTGGAGTAGATGGAGGAATCCATCCCAGCATCTGCAGTGTTGCTACTTTCCATTTACTGAGCCGAAAAGAATGCCACAGCGTCTACTTTGAAGCAAATGGTTTGGGCTCCCTGTCTGGTATTATGATGATGTTTATAAGAAAATCAAACATACTCATTCCATCCCGTGATCAGTAATGGAAACAAACAGACTCTCATAATGAACTAATTGGCTTGCTGAGCCAGAATGGCCTGGTTGGTCTGTATGTTCTCCTATCGGGTAAATGCTGAGTACTCGAAAAGTCTGAAATAGTGTCTGTTTCACAGAAGTCAGGAAAAGAGGTGGAAATGTATAAAAAGAAATGTTTAACAAGATTTTTTTTTTTTTTTCCAACTGCAAGGCTTACAGACATTCTCTCAGCTGGAATTGTCTTAAAACAACCAGCTAATTAACTGAATCCATTTCACATCATGCATGAGGACATAAGGGCCAATTTGGGCATACCTACCTTCTAGGACACGCTCAGATTTAATGGTACTGCTGTAATGTTTTTTAAGGTTTGTCCACCATGTGATCAGAGGTATCAGGAATGAAACCTCAATTGATAAAACACTTAAATGCAGGCTGTGAAAAATCAGAGCAGGTCCATCTTAAAAATCCTTTCCTGCTTTATGTCCTGTAGGATGAAGATCTGCTATTGGGCGGTGTGGAAAAGGAGTATGAATGAACAGTTCACAGATTTCCCAAGTTTCACACCAAAAAGGACAGCTATATCCTGTGCTTTCAGACTGAAACCGAAGCTTTCTTACTTCTAGGGATGCTTGTCTGCCAAAAAAGCTGGCATTTGAACAGTTCTGCCACTGTGCCAGTCCCAGACGTTTTCCTCTTTACTCAGATGCAGAGCAAGAAAGAGAAAGCAGCATAAAAGAATACTGGTAAATCATAATACTGTACTTGTCTGTCAGAGGTACTGCAGAAAGGAGACACGCACTGTTTCACTGGTAATGTATAGAAGAGCCTGAATTCTCAGGCAACGGATCGTTATGTCATGTAGCCAAACTGTCCTTGCTCTGAGACCCACCCAATCTGTCTTTCAGATTACAAAATGGAAAAAAAACCAACCCAGGCCTGCACTGGTACAAACAAGTATTTGCATTTTAAACAAATCATTGCTTGTTCCCTTCATTCGTCTTTATAAGCTCCAAATGCTGTAACCTTTCCACAGCTTTCAGAAATTTTAGAAATACCACAATTAAAAAAAAATATCCTTATGGCCTATTTGCCACTAAATAAAACACAAAATGCCTCTGTTTTCCCTGCAGACTATTGGCTTTTTCCTAATCTTTCAAAGTGTGATTTACGCCAAGAACTCTAATTTTTCTCCTTTATCTTCAGAGGGCTATTGTTCTTCTCAAAGGTAGTGTGGCCTAAAGTGACTGAATCTGTCACATTGTTCTGTCTCAACAGTTATGTTTCACAAATTGCTCTATTCAGGCATGCATGTTGGCATCCTTGAATGATGTTCTTCATGCAACTTCTAAAGGTCACCCTGCCACATAAGCATTGCTTTGAAAGAGGGACCAGAGATATCCCATCAGCGATATTGTTACACAACAGCCCCACTGGCTTCAGCTGGTGTCAGGCATGAAAAACAACAGCAGAAGAGTTTTCTTGTTTCAAAGCTGCTAATACGAAAACAAAGTGCAAGGAGGTTTTCTGTTTGTTTGTTTAGTTGGTGGGGGTTCTTTTTGGCAGACCTGTTGTTTCAAACTGAGTCATACGAGGGGCAGGATAGAGCAGACTCCTGTATATCTATCACCTTGCTTCTTTTTTGGAGTTGCCCTGAGAACTGTTGTACCTGTTTCTGAACTTATAAAAGTCATTTTTGGAAAAACATCTGATGGATGCAAGAGATGCTTATGCTCCTTTAGTTGTTAGCTATTCCTCGATAACATCATGGCATAAATTGTTTTTTGTAAGGGAGGAAGATATTCCTGAATGACTATCTGTACTGAGATGTTATTCTGGGATTTCCTCTCCAAAGTCCTATCTCAACAGGTTCATTCTGTAACTCAATTATATTTATATTTCTGTCTTTTTAGTAGAGATAGACCTCTTTTGCTATAATCTGCAGAATGCGTATCATTCAGTAAACGCTGTCTGATTAGAATCTCCCTTGATTTCACTGGACTTTGGATCAGACCTAAAGAACATTTACTTCTAATTATTCTGGTGGGAACTGAAGGTTGTCAGTGCCTGACAGATCAAACCTTTTAATAAGAGTAACCATTTGCACTAGAGCAGGACACACAGTAAGAATTTAATCTTAATTCAGTACATTCAATGCCTTTTAGAGGGACCATTGCACAATTTTTCAGTCACTCTTCCAATTATTGGTAAAATGCCTGTAAGATTTTTCCATCCCCTCTGTTCTTACATTACAATATTTTTTGGCACATCACCTTTTGTGCCATTTGGTGTCACTCTAAAAATAAGCCGCAGGCTGCAATCACTTTATATGTGGCTATTTAGTTGTAGTGCTGGCATAAATTCTCACTACTCTGCAATAATCTGATTTTAATGTGCTTCTTGTCTTTAGAGTGAATGATGCCAAATGGCAAAAAGACTTGTGTCTTAAACCAAGCAGAAACTGACATAAATTCAAGGGCTGATGTGATTACTGATGATTTTATGGATTTATTATTTTCTTTAAACACACACCCTGCCCACTCCTTGGGTAGTTAATGAAGACTTCTACAGTCAGAGCCCAAGTGTCAAGGTAATCTTAATCTTGAACACTTGAATACTTGAACGCTTCCAATTTTATTCCATAAGAAGCTGGCCTAACATATTTCTAAAGAAAAGCAATAGCTTCATGGTCAACATTATTAGGATCAATGAAGTGGAAAGATTTACCAAAATCCAGCACAACATTTTGGACACACATCTCTGTTTCTGATTTTAGCTAGGACCAGGAATAATTTATAATGCTGGCGGGTTCTTTGCAACACTTCTTGCAGTAGGTCTGTCCTAGCAAGCACAAAGAAAAACTGGAAAAGTAACTGTGTACAAGCAGGTTTCCCAGACTGTACCACCAGTCTGACAGATCCAAAGCATCATGAAAGTGAGATTCAGCTTCTGAGCTGCTAAGTGAAAGGGAACCATTGGAAACTGATAATTGTTACAGCTTGCTCTACACAGCACCTCGTGTGAAACACTGAGCTGTAACTACTTAATACAGGATGCTTTAAGCTTCTCACAAGATAAAACCCAAAGGCTGTGTGGGGAGAAAAAAGTAATATTTTTGTTTTTCATTGCGTAACTTTGTAATTAAAAAATTTTATCAGGTGATTAAAGTTTCAAGAGGAACATGATCTTCTCTTTCCCCTTAGCTCAGTGAGAGGGCTAACAATTTTATGCAATGCTGTTTCTGTGGTTTGCCTTGGAAGAAATCAGCTTGATTCAATGCTTCTCTCCTGAGACTGAAACAGATGGGAAATGTTACAATGCAGTATAGTACACATGGTAATATCATTAATATTTTCAGATACATTGGACAAAGTCAGCCCCAATATAACTCCATGGCCATAGTGAATTTACATCAGAGATGAGTAAAGCAGCAGGGGGTCAAATTCTACACTAACATAACTCCCTGCACAATTTTATTGATTTCCCTGTAATTTCAGAATTTGGAACTAAATGAAGGGTTTGGTTCTTGTATTTCATATTCCAGTGATGGATTAAAGAACTCTGGCGTATTGTCTAAAGAAAGGAATCATATCTTTGGCTGCCAATAAATTAAAGGTATTTGTAATTCAGAAGGTTGGGGCAAAGGCGTTGGATTCTGAATGCATAGAGCATCATTAACCTAGTTTCATCTGCAAAACAGTTTGTATTCATTCATTCCTTTTTCCAGTTTGTCCTAATTCACCCCACATCCATTTTGGACAGTTTGTTGGATACAGATGGCAGTATTTGAAATTCTTCTTAATCTGCCTCATAGAGGATATTAAATGGCTATTTGTACACTGGATACAACGTTCTTATTGTCAACTTCCTAAGGCTACTAAAGTGAGTATTGTGAGGGTTTTCTGAGGGTACCAAAGACAACTGTCTTTATTTTGGGGCCACTTTCAAGAATGACGATCTATGCCTATTTTTTGAGCATGATCACCTAACAATCTTCCTAACTAATTCTCTTGTCAGGTGAAAATCCACACTTTTGCTGTGGTGAAGAGCCTGTAAGCACAGAGCTGACTTTTTATTAATATCAGAGGTTAGAAGGATTGCTACTGAAGTGGCTGCCTGAAGCCTGGCACACATTTAGCTCTCCCTGCTCTGTGCAGCAGCAATGCCTGCTGGCACAGGGTGAGAATAAACAGCGCTGCGTAGCAGAGAAGGGCTAGAACATCTTCAGCAGACACAGCCAGATCCACCAGAGTTTATCTGCTGGAGTCCTTAAAAGGTATGAGTGGAAGAGCCTGAGCCAGAGAATACCTGATAAATGAAGAGGCTCTGTACTGTTTTTTGATTCTTCACTGAAAGAAGTTTACAACTCTCTTTGTCTCTTCAGCTGCTCTAACAGGAAAAGAATCAGTTGGGCTTGAACGCCTCTTTTCTTTCCCTCCCCCCCCCCCCCCCCTTCCATATTTACACTATTCTGTTCATACAAAAAAGAGGGATCTACAAAAAGGACCACCCTGCCAACGACTAAGCCACCAACAGACTTAGAATATTGTGCAAAGAATCTTCAAAATGTCTGAGCAGATTTCAATTACTCTTTTCAAAGATTTGCAATTCCCACTACACAGCCTATTGTTTGCTTTCACTAGGACATTCTTCTCTTAAACAGCTGGCACAGAATGACTACTTTTTAGGGAAACAAGCAAACACCATACAATAGATTTAAAGCCAAACACAGAAAAAATATATACTTTTTAAAGAGCCTCTCATGAACATGGAAGTATTTTCCAAGATAATATAATTCTATTTTCACTGCTTATAGCTGAAGAAAAGCATGGGGGATGTAGTTCGTTCTCCTTTGATGCTCAGCATGGCTATTACAGTGAACATGAAAGGAACAATGAGCAATGCTTCCCATATTTTCCATTAGCTGTGTTTGAGTGAGCAATTGTTTCTCCTGTGTCTGAAAAAGGAGTTGCAATTTTGCTCTTGCCTCTTTTCCTAAAAGAAAATCGAAACAAGGAAAAGAGAAGAAGAAGTACAAAAGGAAAGAACAGAGGAAAATAGATGTTTGCAGCAGACAATCTGCTAATGCACTGACTGGTCACTGGGCGTGAATTGCAGGGAATTTCAGTGGGAACTAATACACGTAGAAGTTTTCCAAGAACTGCCAGTGTTGAACTGCTGTAGGAAGTAGTTTCCAGACACAGATCATCCTTTCCTATCTACTGCCACAAACGTGCACGGGATGTTCCTGCAATTCTGCTGCCCTTCACAGTGCTGGGGGTGGGAATAAAGTGGTGCCTGAAGCCACCACTGCAGCCAGCAGAAGTTTTCCACATGGAAGGAAATCTTTTGTTGTCTGGCAGGAGAGCAGAGGTGCCTGTGCCACCCTCCAGGGTGGGATGCACAGTGACTGAAAGAGAAAACCAGCAGCAGAAAGGGATGGGTCTCCTGTGGCTATGGATAGTTTTCTGTTATGCTGAAGGCCATTCTGGTACAAACTCAGCTAAGGTCTTATATCTACAAGTCACATCCCCCATTCCTTGAGTCTCATTCAGGTGCTCCTTAGCTGTAAGAGAAGGCCTAGGCTTTCAAACTAACAAAACACATTCAGCCTTAAAATACGTATTTTTCCACTATCATCACATTCTTCCTGTTCAATGTCCTGTGCATGCTTTCTCCTCCCTGGCAGACATTTCTTCACAGAACACTTGTGTGAATCAAAGCAAGACAAAAATGTGCATACATTGTTAAAGGAGGTGCAGTTTTCATTCTCATTCTGATAGTTCATGTTTAAATGAGGGGTTTGACATAAAAGAGGGAAAATGGAAGTAGTCTCTTAGCTAATCTGAAAGGAATCTCTTCTGCTAAGCTAAACAAAGCCAGAAGTCCCAGAGCTGAAGTTTATCCAAACTAAAGCCAACAGACGGTTGTTGTTGGAGGGGGTTATATCATGTTTTCCATTGTCATTTTGACATGAAACAGGCAGAGGCTTCCACTTCGCAAACTCAGAGACAAGAAGATTAGCTCTGAAGTGAAAATAAATAAATAAAAGCAGCAGTTGGAAGTAGGTTAGGTTTTCTCAAAGCAAAATGGACAGAACCTTTCCTATGAAACATAAGATGAGAAAAAATAATGACCGCTTGAAAATATAAATGAAAAATATAATTTACTATGCCTCTGCATGAAAAATGTATTATCCTACAGTCAATGATGGAACTTACTCCTTCTTGGACACTTCTGGCATCTAAAACAGGATAAGCACACCTCTCTATCTCTATTATCCTTACAGAAGAGACTTTCTGACTCTTGCAATATGCAAATTTTTACTACCTGTGGAGCTTATCAGTTCATTAGCCACAGCCAGGAGCAACGTAAGGGTTAATCTCTGAAATTGTTATACAGTCTCAAAGCAATGTGAGAAATATCAATGGCATGGTCCCTACACATAAATATGGGAATCTTATTTCCCTGAAACACAAAGTGTCTGACTGTGCTGAACGGAGAAAGATCTGGAAATTCTGTGCGAATTCCTTATAGATTTTTCCAGGGACAAAGCATCCGCAGAGAGGACAGAAATTAAAGCTTCACAAACCCTATGCATTAAAACATTCAACGGAAGAAAGAAAATCCACAGAGGAGTAGCTCTCCTGCAGCAGCAACTAAACCAGAGCGCTGGCTCTGGCATTTAGTAGCAGCATGGCCGTGGGAAGCCAACTGCAGTGAGTCACCATACAGCATCTCTCTAACAGAGAAAACATCACCATGAGCAGCACAGCCCCAAACAGCCTTCTCTTCAGGAGGAATCCACAGGATCCCCTGGGCTGGAGACGGGCAGCATGCTGAGGGCCAGGGGCTGCAGCATTCTTCTGCACCCATCCACACTCCCCTCAACAGCCTGACCTGAAGGTTCAAAAGCAAAATAACACTTCTTGCACCACTCCTGGAAAAGGAATCACATCTGTCCCCAGTTCTCCTTCTATACAGGGTATATTTTCATGGATGTGATCACTCTCTACAACTACCTGAAAGGAGGCTGTAGGGAGCTGCGGGTTGGCCTCTTCTCCCAGGCAACTAGCGACAGGACAAGAGGGCATAGTCTGAAACTTCGCCAGGGAAAGTTCACACTAGAAATGAGAAGGCATTTCTTCACAGAAAGGGTTGTTAGGCATTGGAATGGACTGCCCAGGGAGGTGGTGGAGTCACCACCCCTGGGGGTGTTTAAGAAAAGACTGGACGTGGCACTTAGTGCCATGGTCTAGTTGACACGGCAGTGTTAGGGCTAAGATTGGACTCAATGATCCCAGAGGTCTCTTCCAACCAAACCGATTCTGTGATTCTGTGAAGGAGGGGTAAGCTAGCAAACTATTGTAGCAGGTAAAATGATGACACTAAAATTTCTGTTCCATTTTGGGTTGAAGGTTACTTATCATCTGCCAAAATCCAAAATCAGAATGTCTCAAAACTGTAAACATACAGGTGGTAGGTACTGAACTCTAAACCGCATCAAAGCTGTGCAATCTACAATTTACCAAGCTACCTCAAGGAGAATGAGCTAATAGTTGTCATGTTGAATCAGAAAAGATTTTATTATACCCTTTTCCAGTTTGAGGTGGGTGTTTTTTGGCTGTTGCCAATAATAAATTGAATTTTGCTCCATCACATTGAATTTCTGTCGTGACGTAAGAATCTAATCCAGTTACTTCAAGACCAAAAACCCCTGTTTTGTTAACAACATATCTTTTCCATTGCCAACAGTTTTCCTTTTCTTAGCTGAGATCTTTTCCTAGTTTCTTAAACAAGCATGACTAAAGGGCAGCATAATCCGGAGTATTAATGGACATGACCATTGCACTAATTTCCACTTCTGTGGGTTTTGAAGAATTATTACTTCAAACCAACAAATTAAACCTGCAACTGTTACAGCATCTGTGGCTTGTGCTCTTCACCACACTACTAACCTGCCACGAAAACATCAAGAGCAATATAGTTTTCATGATGCCCGCTGGTCTGGGAAAGCATGCTTTGTTATTGTTCCCCCTACTGGTAGGCTGAACCTTTCAACTCTGAAGAGATTGATTTTAATCAAAAATGCTAAATGACAGTCTGCGTAATTTCTGTTACTGATCTACAGCATACTTTCCCAACTATGAAGCCAGGTATGTCCAATTTTCTGCACATTTCTGATTAAAACAAGGTTTGAACAACATTAGCACATAACTAGGACAATGACTAATAGATGCATGTCACTCTGCATTATCAGCCAGTCTATGAAACAAAAAAAAAGTGATAGTAATTCACTCCTCCCTTTCTCTTGAATAGCATTAATTAAAACTAACACTCAGCTGTAGTGTAAGGCTGGCATCAGCTAAGATTTTGCAAGTGACACCTGGCTCCCTATTTCAAACTTCAAAACTTTGGCAGAAGCTGGAAGAGGAAATAGGATATGCAGGTAATCTGCAGCACTAAGACAGGAGTAAGCCTAATAATTCTGACTGAGGCATCAACATTACTATTTGTGCCAGAGACAACACCCTTCTACCTCTGTCTCTTCCCCTTGTAATAAAGCAGTGGATGTTTCCAACTCCACCTCCTCTTTTTTTAAAAAAAAAATAAAATCAATCTACATAGCTTTGGTCTCAAATCAAAAACAAATCTGGAAAATAATGAAAGGGATATATAATGGTCTCATTTTCCTAAGGCTAATGTCTTCCAGGGATGTGTGATCTAAAATGTGTTTATGAAATTTGTCATATTTCCAAGAACATATATATAATGTTTAGAGGAGGTGGATTCCCCAGGCTTTCATTTAGCTTGATTTTTCCAGACCAGAGAGGAATGTTTCACTTTTCCTAATCATAACCTTGTCTGCTGTGTGCTTGGTAAAAACTAGTTAGGAAAAATAGAAGAGCAGTAGACCCCTGATCTTTCATAGCTTCACGTAGTCCAGGTTACTTATGATGGTGTAATTATCTGTTGGCACACAGACATGCATCATCTAGTTTTACCTTCAAAACTCTTGAGGGGGACTTTTCTGCGTTATCAAAACCTTTGAGGAAAGATAGTTGTGTCTGTCATTAGCATTACCCTTAAACTAGATAATTTATCAACAAAGAATGCATATGTGCAATGTTGCATACAGGTAAATGCTAAAAATGTTGGTCTGATAGTCTCACAAATACACTGCATCTGCGCAGTACCCATCTACTTCCTTACGTATCTAATCCTTTCCAATTAGTAAAAGAAGAAAGCAAAATGGATAAATCAAGCTGTTCACAAGTTTTCCTACAATATCATCCCTCTTTTTGGGGGGATCAGAAGTGGGTGCTCAGCATAAAAAGTTCTTTGCATGCTGCCTCCTGAAACCTACATGTAATTATTAGATTTCATTTTAAAACTGTAATTTGTGACTGAAAGTAATATGAAAGGTCAATAAGTCTTCTCAGAGATATTTTAGGCTTCAGTCAGTACCTCAGAAATGAGCTTCCTGACCAAACATCCAAGACAATACTTACATTACAAGGAAAACACTAAATTACATTAGAGCAAAAAATTATTTGGAATAATAATGACGGACTTCTGTCTCTGCTTTCAAACTGCTTTTAGAGCAGTACAGTTTTCTGGATGACCTCAGTGAAGTTCCTCAAGGACTAAGAGGTGTACTTATGAGAAGTGTTACACTCCAGGTGACTGAGAAGTCCTTTAACCATCTCAGAATCAGCTGAGACAGGCCCAAATCTATCTGACCTCCCTTTTGGCACTGATGTGAGCAGGGCTGTGCATGTGCTTCCTTTGTAGTTGGTGGAAACTGCCAAATACCTCCAGTCTGTCTTGCTAAAATTTACACTGTCTTCTGGAAGTAGCTGTCTTGATTGACTCTACAAACTCAAGATAAATGGGATGAATGTAGGCCTCTGGGTAGAGGATGGATTTCTTTCCTAAAGCAGCATTCTAAGTTCTTACACTTTTTGGTAGTTTAATATGCAGGATGTAAAGGTGCCTTCAAATGGTGGAACTGAATATACATTACTGGAATCTGACTCATCTGTAACGTCTGAAGAACAAGCTTCATGTAATGTCAGCCACCAGGAGGTATTTTATCTTGAACGTGGGTCAGGGCTTGCAAACACCTTATATTAACTTGACACACATCAGAAAACCTGAATTGTGTCAAGGTGATTTCATTTACAAGCTAAAAACATCTTAGTGGGTTGCCAGGACATACAACTTTTGTTCATGGAAGTCACAGAAAATTCCTTGTTCCACAATATCCAGATCCTGAGCTTTTGAAGAGGTTCAGCCTGAGGCTGTATTCAAATCTCAATTCCTAGCTATTACAGCAAGACAAAGAAACACATAGCCCAGAGGTACGTCTGACTATCCTAAATTTAGCGTATACTGAGCAGTTTCCTTAATATCTTGCCAAGTCTTGTCTCCTGGCAGGCTTTCCCAAGGAAAATTTTATATTGACTTACATTTGACACTAACCATATAAACATTTTTCTTGTCAAGAGAGAGCATTTTAGCATGTCTGGAAATTCTCTTTTGAATCATGGAAAATTTGGTTTCCCAGTCCATCGCTGCTCTGCACATGAATTAGTGATGCTAATAATCAACTCCTTCAATTATTATTTCCTGTGAGAAAGGCATATTCAAATGTGTGGAAAGGAACATTCCAATGAGAGGACAGAATTCAATATTTTAAGGGATAACCTGTGTTTTATCAGTCTCTCTGTGTAACCTCATCCCTGTAAGTAGTATGGAAGCTAGCCCAGTAAGGAAATGTTACTACACCATGAAACAGGAATGTGGCAGAGAAATGAGAATACTCCCTCACACTTTGTTTGTATATTGTTCTTCTACCCAAATTTACCATTTCTTGAGTCAAATATGTGTTGCACCTCAGAAATGTCTAGGGATATGACTAGTTTGGAAAGAGACCTGGCACTCAGGGGGGATTTGTTTATTGGGAGAAATAAAACTGATGTTCCTTCTTTTTATATTGGATGGTTCCTTAGTCCTTATCCCTCTGAAGATATACATATATATAAATATACATAATGCATATTAAATTTATGCCATATGTATATTATTTGCTGCTGTAAGCAGAGAAAACTCATAGCATACATTTGTTCAAATCTTATATTTTCTTCAGTGAGGATTATTGAAGAGACAGTTTACATACTGGAAAAGCAGAAACAGAAAAGCATCAGTTCACAGTATATTACGTTTATTCTCTACAGAACATCTTTATATGCATTAGGTTTTTTTTAAGATACTTTAGAAGACTTAGCTCATGTCTGTGCTTGGTGAGGGAGGCTGTTATTTGGGCATGCTGCTGTTGCAGATGATGTTACCTGTTTTGCTCCTGCACAGAGCCTCCTAAGCTCCAACTGCGCCACTGCCAACAGCCTGCTGGCAGACTCACAGTCAACCCCCTCAGCAGAGGTGCCTTTCCAGGTACACTGGGGCAGATAGATTTGCCATGAAATGGCTAAAATAGTCGTTTTCATGATTTGTATCATACAGAGTAGGGTAGGGTGTGGTTTTAAAGGCATTTGATTTTCCTTTACTGCACTACAGTTTATTTGGCTGCTGCTTATCAAGTTATTTGTAGTTACTCGTTGCCTCGATGCAGGAGTAAATACATTACAGATCTTTTATATTTACAGGAAAGAAGAATGTTTTATCTTAAGGAAGGTCTGGTTTACAATGTCTGGCAAGTAGGAACACAGCACATCCAAAAAAGGTCAGCTGTAGCTGTGGAATGTCATCTGTTTAACTTAAATACTCATACCACACTTATCTTCACTCTACGTTGAATTATTGTGTACAAAATATTTTTTCCCCCTCTAAATTCCATGTTCATTTTGTTTTTGGTGTTCTTGCTCTCTGTAAACATGCACACACATACTTGCACTGACTTCCAGATACCACCAGCTGCTAATCAGTCTTGTGAGGGACCGAAACAGCCTGCAGATGCACGATTCAAACTATTTCAGCTGAGGAATTAGTTTTCCCTCCTGCTTTATGCCACAGTAAAAATCCCGTAAGCTGACATATTTTCATATATCACTCTTAAAAACTGTTTCGTCAAAACTGGTGAGGATTTTAAGGCTGTTTTCTGCACACATATTGTTTAAACAAACCCCCACACTGCCAATGGAAAACACACAAGTACAAAGGAGATCTCCAAATAAAAAAGCTGGAAGCAAAGACTTATTGCTTGTGACAAACAACTTCCAGGCAGCACAGAGCTAACAGTTAAAATGTTATTCCAAGAGTTAAAAGAAATAGTTTTAAAACTCTGGTGTCTGTAATAAGAAAACAAGTAAGAACAAGAACAAATGCAGCTAAGGCAGACAGCACTGTAAACACTCCTTCTAACCACAGAAGAAAGCAAAGCAGAGAGAAACTTTTGGGATGGTAACGCAAACTCCTGCAGCTTTCAGCTTCAGCATTAAATATCTGACTGCTGAATTAGTGAAGGAATAGTGTTCTGGTGAGATTTGTGAATACACATTTCTTACAAGCTAATAAAATAATTGGTGAAAATAAAAATAAAATAAAAACATTAAATCATAAGAAGCTTGAATTACTCACCGTCTTGTTGTGCCAAAATAACTGAGGGTTGAAACAAGGCAAGAATGAGCAAAGTTACTTTTTGCACAAAGCTCATCATGTCTAAATATTAGACATGAGACTCTCTGTGCAAAAATAAAAATGGGGGGGAAAGAAAAATCTATTCAAAACAGCAACATCGGTTGTTCCTTGCCCTTCCAGCACCGGGCCATGTACAGAACTCAGCCGCAAGCATTCCCCAGCTTTGGCCTTAAATAGGAAAAAAAATTGGCTTACTTTACTTTTCCACCCCCTTTACTGAAACATGAGAAGAAGACCCATCCCCTAACAGTAAATGAATGATTAATATTTCTCTTGGCTTCACAGAAGAATAAAGTCAACTAAACAAGATACACAGCACATCTGGAACTTTTGTGTGCATACGAAATGCACACTGAGACTGTATATGAATAGATAGTGTGCACTGTGAGACATATGCACGTGAAAAAAGAAGTCCTGTGGTAAAGCCTCTGTGGTGAAGTATTTTTTCACATTAATTAGGAGTCAATGGGTACAGCCCAAAGAAGATTTTTAATTCTTAGTGCTCCTTAACAAAGATAAAAGGTAAGTACCTGGTGTGCTGCACAAATGGAAAGAATCCCAGAAGTGGAGGTGCAAACCTGGGTATTTGTGCTGATGAGCAACCAGAGCTAATGAAGGGGAGGCCTGAAAATTGCAACACTTCTATTCCAGTGCATTTCTCACCATCTCTGCCTCACACCATGATTTTGTGTGACCTGGGGAGAAAGCAAACATGAAAAAAATTTATGAATAAAACAAGATCCCAAATCAGAAGCACCAATCTCCCAAACGAAAACTTTTCAAATGATCCAGTTTGATGCTGTCATCATAACATTTGAAAGGAATGACGAACTAGTACCACCTTTCTCTTTACTGTTTGCTCCTCAAACAAGAAGGTATAGTGGACAAAAAAAAAAAAATAAATAAATCTTGAGACTACCAATCCCTTTTAAGCTCAGTTCTTTCTTTATTCCATGCAAACCTTTACTGAGAATAGGATCACAACACACAAACTTATTTTCCAAATAAGATGGCTTCAGTAGGTTTTGTTATGAATGTAGTTTTGCTGGGAATGTAGCTTTAAATACACGTTTGGGAGACTCCAAAGTGAATGCAGAAAGCCATCACAGTGTGCATCTCTGCTAAAACAATGACCAAACTAATTGCTAGTCTCAGTCAATTAATTTGATCCAGGTCATTAACTGCAAGAGTGCTCATTCATTAGTTCTTAAGTGTTGTTGAGATTACAGTGACCCAGGGAACCATCCCTCCTATCAATAAATCATCAATGTCATGAACTGTCATCCCAAAAAAGGGATCCATGTCTCTGTACGCATAACAAAATAAGAGCAGCTTGAGGTTACCTTTTAACCTGATAGGCGTTAGGTCTCATTTCAAAACCTATTTCTCTGAAATGTATTTGCACTTAAACTGGAAAGTCCTCTTCTCCTAGGGTCACCTGAGGTGAAAGAGGTTGAAGCAAGTGTGAAGAGATCTTAAACAATTTGATGCCACTTTCAACATACCCTGAGGGTCTCTCCTGTGTCTTATACACTCATAAGGTATGAATGGCTTGATACATTTCAAAGGAATTACACACCACTTTTTTTCATGAATTAAATATCTCCCAATTTTCCACGTTGTCTGTGTTGAGATGGCAAAATTATTTCACGCAGCTTTGGGTTTTCATATCCAGTATCATATTACTTAACAGGTTAGGTTATTTGATTTATAAACTTCAAGTAGCTACAACAAACAGATAACCATCTCCTGTTGAGCTATCCTAGAACGTAGGACAAAATGCTTCAAACTTTTACGCATGGGCCTGTAACAATTTCTTCTCTTTTGGAATTATGCTCAGGGCATAAATTAGAACCACAATATCTAGTAATACCTGGACTGATTTGTTTGGCTGTCTACCATAGCAATGTACAAACAGATCAAACACTGGATGCAAACCATTCTTAGCTATGGAATGAGAATTAAACTAAATCAACTGTTTATCAAAATCGCATGCAGATCAGTTTTTTATTGCCACTCTGCTTTCTGTATTAATGCCTACATGTTCGTCACAGTAATTGTTTACTTTACATGAAACTTAATGAATATTACATGGTAAGTGTTCACGCTTAAATAGCCAAGGAAAAAATAAGAGAAATTGATCATGGTCTTTGACTTAAAGCCACTTTCATAATGAATTCTATGAATTTTTCAGCCCATCTGACCACAATAAGCATTTCTCTACATTTCTAAAGTTTATACTTTCAAGAAAGAGACCACCCTTGGTGACTTCCTTCTTTTCATTAATGCTTCCCTTCAGTTTTTACAGAACACCACTTGATTGTTCAAATAAAATTTAAATTCTAAGAACAGTTCTGGATTGTTCACCTTGGATATTAAACCAGTCTCTAACTAGATTATGAACCCAGATTTATCTACACCACCTACTATTTTCCATAAGCATTAGAGTGTGTTTGAATTTGTATAGAAATGAATCCTGAGGTTTCTGTATAGAAGTATATGATTATATCCCACAAAACCCAAAATAAGCTATGGAACTTACCTTCCTTGGGTTCTGCAGTATATTTGCTGTGGTTCAGCAAATAACGAATGCAATGCTCAGCTACACTGGAATTTCTCATTAGTGCTACCTTCATATAACATTGGTTGTAGAACTGATTTTATAAATCTAGTGTAAAACCATGAGGCAATTGTAATTTACTCTCATGAGTAAATTCCTTTTGACTGGGAATTCACTGTTTCGTTTTATTTTAGCTACCTGGCCTGAACAGACTGTGGCACAACAACTTTCCTTGAATATCTGTGGACACTTCATGATCAAGGCTTCATTTTCACATCCTCTGCACAGAAACAGGTGCCCTAGAAACCCAGCTGTCTTGCTTCTTGGGTCTGGCAGTTTTGGAGTATTTAGTAAGTAGTGCTTGGTTAACACTCATCTTCCCAGGGATGTAATGTCTTGGCATCTGCACAAAACTGGAAAAAGGTACTCATATCAGAACTGGAGCATTTTTGCATGGGAGGACCTGGAATAATTACTTGTAAAAGTTATTGAATGTCTTTGTGCTTTACTGTGGATACCATGACAGATGCGTACACCAAAACTATTGACCAACCTCTACGTCAGATGACTGGAGTATTCACGCTGCTCATGCAACTTGGGATTCCTTGTTTGAGTCCTGTGGTTAGTGACATTCTGCCTCAGAAAGACAAACGAGAGACAGGCTCTTACATATTTATCAGGTGACCTCAGGTCCACCTCCGCAAAAGGTCAGTCCTTAAGCAAATGATCTAAGTGTTACTTTAAAAGTTTCCAATGTTCTGACCTGTAGAACAGGCTGGCAGCTAACCCTTGTTTCCGAGAGAGCTTAATCTGAACTGAGAATCCTCAGTTTTTGTTGTTGTAATTACCCCTGTGTCAGGAACTAGATATTTATTTTTTGTTCTGTGTGGATTTTAATGATAGTAAAGAATCTCGGAACTTAAAAAGGAGTGTATAGTTTCACAGAAAGTAAACACTGCAGATAGTGCAAATAGTGACCAAAAGCACAAGGGGGAAAGAAAAAAAAAAAAAAAAGGCTGCATTTAGGTAAGTGTAAAGAAACTTTTTTTTTTGCCCAGATTGTACTTAGTAAACCAACACATGCTGCTAAGATGCATCTATGACATTGTTTTCTCTTAAAGCCTACTTCTTTAAAACATTTGACCTACAAGAAAAGCTGAACCTAGAGCCACTAAACAAAAAAACGCCCCACACCCATGCACTTCTTTAACCATTCCTGTTTATGAGCTAGAAGTAATGCAAATTATGACTGATGTCTTAACGGACAACTATAGGAATTAAGGTGGCCAAGTCAATGAAATTGTTTCATTCTTCTCCCATCTTTCCATTTTCACTGAAATTATTTCCTAAGACAATGGTAAAGCAGCTTTTGAGACACAGCCTCTTGTTCGTATCTGCTCTGTTTCCAGCTTTGCACAGCTTCAATGGTTTTCACAAATGAAAATTTTCTTTTTTCAAAAATCCTGTGCAGATTAAATAAAATCCTTCATCTGAGTCATGTTGGGAACTAACTGTGTTACAGCACAGCTGTGAAGGCTCTTAAGGCAGAGCCAACATTATGACTGCATACGGGTGAAGCAGACAGCACCCACAGCATTTTCTCTTCACAGCAGGAGGGACAGAAGCCAAACTAGTTTAATGACCTTTGGGTGTACCGAATGCTGGGGAATTCGAAATCTACGGCCAGGGCGTGGTTTTTCTGTACTGAACACGCACCTACTCTTGTCGCCAATGATGGAATCTGTTAATTTAGAACATTGACCCAACGCCTTCGTAAGGATGCTCCTCCTTTTCACTGAGGTGTCAAAATCATTTTGCAAAAAATACTTTCTTGTCTCCAATTCAGATTTCCACTGCACAACTGGAAAAAACTAGACCTTCACTTTTTAAAGAAATACCAGTCTGATCCACCTAAGGAAATACTTAATGAAATGGCTACAAGACTTTGTGGCAGAAGAGTGTCTTGTAAAGGCTTTTGTGTTCTACAACTTGTGGTGGTTGAACATCACAACAACATAAAATGGCAGAAAATATTTATAAATTTAAGAATAAATTTGGTTGTGATTTTGTATCTATGTCTAGTTTTACACAATCACAAAAAAATCATGTTTTGCTATATCTCTAAGTAACAAAAACCCTGTTAAATCCATCAGAAGAGCAGTCCGAGAACAAATTATCGTAAAAAGTAGGTGATCGTTTCTACCACGGGGTTTGTGTAGAAAGTGGGGGTGTGTCATGCAAATCAAACAGTCACTCTGTGGGCTCTGCTCAGGGAACGGTTGCTGTCTTTGTTGTCTCTGCTCAAATCACCATTGCTCCAGACAGTGCATGTAGTTCCCAGAAGGGCTCAAGTGTACTGTACTTCAGCTATTGGTTCATATGGGATCTCAGCATAGCAAGGTTCCAGGTTTTAGGATTCAGCACTAGCAATCCGGCACATTTATGAACACTTTTTTCCCCCCTCTTTTTTAAATAAAAAAGAACAGTAACTGTAAGATTCAGCCAAGATTTTTTAAAAATGATTGTTTCACTTTTTTCTGTTTGCTGATTTGTTTTTCTAATAAGGGAATAAATATTCTTGTTTGAGTTTACTAAAGAATAACAAAAGGTCATCCGTACTCATATGACTCATCCTTTAGAAAAAACAGAAAACAGAAGAACACAGGATTAAATGTTTTAACTCTTGATCTGTTCAGTATTAACACGATTGGAAGAAAAAGAAATTACCAAGGCAAAACAACTGAATTTTTGAAAAAAAACCCCTATTCTAAATGAAGGTCACTGGAGATGTGCAAGTAGGTCAGAAAACATGGCAATATGAGAGTCTTCCACTAAAAATGAAATCCCAGTCTGAAAAAAAAAATTAAATAGCAGTCTTCAGGAGTTGTGTCAGACCAGTTTTCACTGGCCACAGTATGAGGTACATATGACGTTCTCTTCTGGATTGTAAGTGCTCCATGTGTCCCAAAGAGCACACTGATTTCCTAGAACGGAGAAAGTCCAGCTGCTTTTCTGGAAGGAGGGGAAGTGTACCACACTGGGGCCAGCCCTGCTGCTTCTCGTGCCGGTGGGTGGGTGGCTTGGGAGGCTAACTGCAAGGATTCTCTCGACATCTATTTTATGGGATTTCTTTTGATCCGTGACCTCTTGTCACATTCTTTTCTCTGCTGTTAACTCTAGTATATTGTCATAGAGCCCATCATACATCTGCTATTGGAAAGTGATGGCACTTATGAATTAATCTGTCCAATGTCATGCACAGAAAAACAACTTCAGACCTTAGTATAGATACATGGGTTGATCTGTTCTGCTTTTCAAAGGTAGCTTTAAAAGTACCTTTCCTTTCAAGATGAATCCTGTCCTAAGAACATTAAATTGCCCCCTGGTATTTGAGAGCCTCACAGTCTGTAACTAATAACATCAGGAATAATGGCAGATAAAGAAGATACTAGAAAAAGAAAAAATTATAAATAGGTATGTAGTTATACTACTGATCTGAACTCATTTTATGCCTAAGCTCTACATGGGCTTGCAGGTCTCGTTTTAATATTACAGAACACAAAACCCTAATTCAAACAAATCAACTGTATGTCGGTAAGAACTGTTTCAGCTATGTCTGGGAAAGTTTTGTTAAATGCTCTGAGTAAAAAGATACCACAAAACCACCCTAAAGTGGTTACAACAAAGTTGTGGTGTACTCTGGTAACCAAGTTAAATAGTTAGGAAGAATCATCTGGAAAGCACAATGAAAATCCACACGTTCATTCTTTTTCATGCCCGCAAACTCTGTGACACGAAGAAAGGTAATAATACAATTATTTTTATATTTTTACTTGAAATACTTACGCTCATGAATTGGATTCAGATTAATCTGTGAATCCAAAAATTGTTATGCCTCATTCAAGATCCTATTTACTTTTTGTTTCCTAATGACAAGAGATGCTTTCTATCTCCTTTCCTAACACTTGTGTCTCATGGAAAAGTGTAAATAAATATAATAGAAAAAATATATTTTTTTGATTGGAATAGTATAACAACTTTTTTTTTTTAATAAACAGCTTTGAAGTATGAATTCTTACTCCTTAATAGAAAAATGTATTCTTCTCAGGAGATCATTTTCTACACACATGGAAAATTCTGAAAAGTGTCTACCCTAGTTAATTAAATCCATATTTGAAGGTATTAAACATCCTTTTTTCAAACGGTAGAACAATGGATAGCCTGGTATGAATATATTGAAAAACAAGACTATAAGGCTAGTATTGTGATTACAGAAAGTACCATAGCCATGATCTCGAGAGTAAAGAATTAAGAGTATGCCTTTAAATGAAAATACACGTAACCCCACCTTCCCAGCCCCAGCTGGGACTGCAACTCCCTGTCCTCAAAGGGATGTTCCACCAAACTCCTGCTAGAGATCAGTCAAGCTCCAGGACTCATACTATTGAAGAAATCTTGCATGCAGAAAATTAAAAGCAGCAGCAGTGGAAACAATCTCTCAGTGAATGTCACTCTATCTGATCAGTATTTATTTTAAGATTAGAGATCTGGTCTGGGTCATTCTTTCCTGATGGCAGCAGTACGTTGTTTACTGCAATAGCAGTGTTCAGCCAGTTCAGTAGACATTGTAGGAGAAAAGGAGGGTCTCGACTGCAAAGAGATCCCCCAGTAGGAACTGAGGAGTATTTAAATCCCCTTCTCTCCTGGGCAACTCTGCATCTCATTGGTTGTCAATCTCCAGCCACCCACCCCGCATCTCCCCCACCAGCTTCTGCTCCTTCCCAAGGTCAGCAGAACACACAGCTGTCAGGAATTTATGAAATGAGCGGACATTTACACAGGACTTAATATCTGACCTGCTGTTACAGAAATCTCAGGTTCTTTACACAACAGAGAATTAAGCCTGTTTCCATTCCCAGAGCTTCTGGTGCTGTTTTTGATTTAGAAATTGCACTTCCTAATTTATAGAAGTCAGGAGGTCAGTGTTGTTATTGTACTATCTTTCCCATAAGCTGCCTTACTGTGCCTCTTTATTTTTTGCCATTGTGAACAAAACCACTACATACCATCATTCTTCCAGCCCACAAGATATCACCCATTACTATTTTAACTACTCAGAAAACGAAGGAAAATTTCCTTTGGAAGAATAATCAAATTTCAATGCTTTACGTATACCGTCTCTAGATCTCTGAGAACTTTATCAAGTGTCATTGTTGCACTAAGCAAAAAGGAAACTACAACATAAAGCAGAGAGAATATTTTCTAAAAATACAAAATAAAGATATGAGCGGAATCCTGGTCCTGATCCAGTGTTATATTTAATGAATTTATGGAGGTTGTCATGTACCTCAACCGTGGTCCTCGCCAGCCAAATGACACTCACCATTATTCCTCAGAAACTTAGCTGCCATTCCTGTCAAACTCTTGGTACCTTTGGAACCAGAGTTGTGCCACCAACGACTGAAACAGTAAATCCTTCTGAAGCTTTATGGTGCTGATTCATTAGTCCTCTACCAATGTCCAGACAGTGCAGATCACCAGATGCAGGCATTCTACAGTTTTAGTTGCACTTCTGAAGAAAAAAAGAAAACAAGATGTTTCTTAAATACAGGCATAGTGTAGAACAAATTTCTGAGGATGCATTTAACTAACATTCTTATAATGGTTAATATCCCTAAAAATTTGCATGAGTATAATCTACAGAGAGCTGTACTGCTGTTAATGTTTATATTCCAAGCTAAATCAGGCATTGCAATGCAAAAGCTATTAACAAACTAACAGATTTCACTGAGCGATACAAAAAATTTCAACACAAATGGTAATTGATTTTTTGTCTCATGCCTGTTCTTCTCAGTAAGCAGAGTTCCTTCCGCTTTCATGATTCAAGGTCACTGCCTTAGGGAAACAACAAAAAAAGAAGGATATTGCGTGATGCTTTCTATCAGTGTCTGCTCTATTTTTTTGCCTAGGACCATCTCAAGATGAAGTTTTATAGTAGCCCTCTGCAGGTGAGTGCATGCACATTTGCCCAGGTGCAACATAGATTTCAGAGAACAGTATGATAAAAACCAAGCACTCTGTAGGTTATTAATTACAAAAAAACATACCAACAAGCATATTTACTTGTTCTACCTTGCAAAACAGAATAAAAGATCATTCCCTTTTAAACAGCCTTGCAGCTTTCTCTTACACACCCTTCACATGCACAGCCAAATAGCAAGGTGTCTGGCTCTGGGACCCGGGGGCTGGAAAGCGAAAGACCCTC
>NW_009606611.1:6693-36147 GCF_000690535.1 Cariama cristata | reverse complement strand
CAGGAATGCACAACAGCACCTTGACACGTTAGCGGAAAAAGAAGAAACAAATTTGCCACATGTTGCAACAGGTCACAGGATATAGCATTGTTGCGACACCGCCAGAGTCCTGGCTGCCACAGAACCAACTTTGACAGAACCAACTGCAAGGGCACACATCCTCAAGAAACGTCAAGAAAATGGAAGTTGCATGATGTATTTGGTAAGAATTTATAACAGCTACACTATATAGTCTAAAAACTGATGCCTGAGGATGTTACCATAAAAAAGTTTTGAATGTCAGTACCTCCCATTTAAAATAAAATCTCACGAATTACGTCATAGTAAAGTCTGAGTGTACCAACCTCTCAGTGTGGATGATACTATGATACAAATAAAACACTAGTTTACAGCATTATTTTTGCTTACGCTGAGGTAGCTACCCAGACCCCAGAGAACTTGCCATCCAGTAAGATGGCAAGCTATATAAAGTGATATATGATGTGAACACGACTCTGCAAATAGAGCATACAGGCATTATTCAACATACTTGCCACAGGCTCATGATAAAGAAAAGTATGAACAAGTTTACTTAGCTACGCCTTGTAGTACAAGGTGTGTGCAAGTTAAGTGTAAACTTATGGCACCATCATTTTAATGATCAGAGGATTTTTTTAATTTTAGCTTACAGTAGCTTTCTAATGAAGATGAACAGACAGCTTTCAAAACTTTAACAATGGATTTTGGTCATGT
Organism: Cariama cristata; assembly: GCF_000690535.1. Classification (NCBI taxonomy): domain Eukaryota; kingdom Metazoa; phylum Chordata; class Aves; order Cariamiformes; family Cariamidae; genus Cariama; species Cariama cristata. Next base: position 35,415 of record NW_009606611.1, on the reverse strand, counting down.
TCTTTTTTGTTAACCTGTGAATAAAATGTCACGTAGGTAAGAAAACAACATATATTTAAATCAAACATCTATATGTAAGTGTGGGAGGAGAGGGGAATCGGGTCTTTTCTAATTATTTTTTTTTTAACCTTTTCAAAGTTAGAATACTGTCTTTTCAGAGCTTTTCTTCAAAACCTTATTGAAACACTGTTTTCAAATAAATGACAGTTAGGAAAATTCACCTCATCAGTATCTTTGGAAAGCTGCAAAGCTGTCAGCAGCAATACTTTAATATTCATGAGATGTTTCTATTAGGGTACTTGTAAAAGTATGCAAGTAGTGTGGATTGCAACTTCTGCTAGGCAAAGAGTTAAAAAAATAGTTCAAACCATAAGAATTAAAAGAATTTGACCTGGAATAACTTCTAATGTTATCAATCTAACAATGTGCACTAGTTTTCCTTTGGACCTAGTGCATTGGCTATTTTGGAATACAATTAGCAAGCCAGTTTTAATCTATTCATGCAGAGCTAATAACCCCTCAAAAGGGAAAAATAGATATTAGTCCTTCCCAGAAACACTGCATCTGGTTCTTTCTGGAACTGATACTGAAGTCTGATATTCTGATAGGTTTCAAGCTGAAAGGAAATCATGAAGATTCTTTTTAGAATAAATCAAAAGTCCAAAATACAGAGATGCTCATTATGCAAGTGTTAAAGTAGATACGAATTACATTTATAAACACATCAAGATCTTTTTAATGAACTGAATAGTGAAAGAAAGCAAGTATAAACAAGCAAGAATCTTGCTTTATTTTCTGCTTCTGTGGAAGAGTCAGGCAAAAATGGCACTTCAAGAAATAATATTTTTTCACTGTAGAGTTATTTCTACCACTTCAGGAAAGGCTGTGGAAAACAACGTTGGATGTAGAAGAAAATGAGAAGAGACCATGCTCTGCAATTTTTAAATGCAGTGTATTCTTTTCAATGAGCTGAATAACACATAAGCCAGACCCCTGAATATGTCAAACACAGTATAAACAGCACAGCCCTATCGTGTCAATACAGAGACTTACCACACTCCTTACCGTTGAAGCACTTTTGACTTGCCAAAAATTACACTTACTGTATCTAGGCTGGCTTGTTCTCTTTGAGAATCCAGGCTCAAACCCATGCAAACTGTGCCTTGCCTGGCACAAAAAATATTTTTTTTTAAAATTACTATCAATTTGTCTCAAGAGAGCATCTACCAGGAGCCAGAAATGGGATCCCTATACATATTGCCTTATTTCCAACAGTAGGAGTCTGTGGCCACCTCTGAAAGACAAGACTTCCAACAGCATACGGATGGTGTATATACCTGCCATTTTCACTTATTGCATTTTCTTTTTTGGAGGTTCTGCTCTGGTTCTCACTCTAATTACATATAATTTGATTAACAAAGAGCACCACTAACATCTGGAGTCAAGTTGGACAAAAGGAAAAACCCCAGTAAGGAAGTTTAAGATGAGCTATTCAGACCTGTGATAGTTGAAGAGCCTGCTCTTCAAATTCCTCACCCCCTGTCCCTGGAGAGCTATAAAGCAACCCCACAGTCAGCCAGCAAGGCACAATCTAGACACTTAGCATCAACAAGTCGCTACTTGGCTGACCCTGTAGTCCCTCAGCTGTCTTGAGGGAATCAAGAGCAAGCAGTTGCTCTTTCTTTTAACATTTCAGAGTTTCACAGTCATCATACTAATGATTTTTTTTGTTTTAACCACTTAACACAATAAAAATTTAAGGACATCTAAACTGGTGCTTCCTTGGGTGCTGCTATTTCACTGCAAGTACATTTGTAGCATGAACAGAAAAGTTTCCCCCAGAGAGCTTACAGTATTTCTTCTTTCCCTTTTGCTTTGACAATTAGGTCAAATTTAAATTAATTACTCAAGTATCACGTTTTTAGTGTTAATTTCAGATATAAGAAATATCTGTGTTTTTAAGGATACCTTGCACTTTTTAAGCCATAAGTATTGTTAAATGGTCTTCACAGGTATGAGATTGTAAAATAAGTATTGTAAAATGCTCCTTTCATATGTGATACATTCACACATTAATACAAATATTTTGAATATTTTCAAGAGTGATCTTTGTCTTTAGACAGCTCTATTTCCATGAAAGCATGTTTGTCTGCAATGAGTTACCATCTAACCTCTGTTAACTGGGAAGTTCTGCCTTTTTGTTCTCCCTTCAAACATATCTAATGATAACCACCAGAATAATTACCTGTCAAAACAGATAACTGTAATAATGTACAGAGAGTATCAGCTATTCAAGGAGCGAACTATCAAGGTGCGTAGGATGGGTATTGCTGGAGTGACCAGGAAAGGGGATGCAGGGACTAGAGACTCTTAGGTTTTGGTAGGAACCAGACCAGGCAGTTATGGAGGCAGAGGTTGATACTTGAGCCACAGACTCAAAGCATATTTGTATGTCCAAGTTATGTTTCACAGTTGTTAGTTATCCATTCCCAATCTCTGTGTACTTTGGGAAGCACAGGGCCTGGACAGATTCATAGCTGTTCAGCTAAGATTTTCAAAAGCAAAAGAACCACCCACAAAATGACCAGCCACTTACTTCAGACATTACTGCTGCAGCAGCAGCAGAGAGGTATTGATCTGTTGGTTTGCTAACCTTCCACTGATCCACCCATATAAGCAAATTTCTGGCATATCTAGGAATAAAATGACCTTACAGTGAATCTGTTTTTCTCCTTATGATCTTCCTGAAGGACAAATGTTTATTAAAAATCTGCTTTGATTTGAGCTGGTTTTGGAAAATTTATGGCCAATGTCTTGACTGAAAAACTGCCTGGAGATTTCTTTTATAGGGCACATATTTTTTGCAACGTTTCTTCGTAAATTTACCAAGAGCAGAAATAATGTGTGTAAACTCAGGGATTATTCTAACTCATCTGGATAAACTGGTATTTTTAGTGCTGCAAACATATGCCTATGTGGTAATATGGAGAAACTTTTATGTTATGCAATTGGTGGACATTAGTTTATTTGAAAACCTTAAATTAATACATGGCTTGATTAGTTAAGGAGTGTCTAACTAAAATCAGCATGAAAGTGGGTTAGGAATTTGTATCAGGGTTGAATGTCTTTGAATTCTCAAGTTTGAAAATCCCTCTGATGATCAGAACACACAAAACTGAGCACTATTATATAAGGGAGTGTTTGCAAAAGCTGTTGCACATTTCTCTGGAATGTTTGGATTGCAGATCCTTCATCCCAGCCATATCTGCCTTTTCCATTCTGGGTGGAGTTTTACACCTCTGCCCTGTTCACTGTCTTGCACTGTTTTATTTCTGTCTTCAATGTTCCTATTTTATATTTTCTATTCAGATAACCCAAGCAAAAATGTAACTGCTATTTTTTAAGAAAATACTACTAACACATCATTTCCTGCAACCTTTTCAATAAAAATATCCCTGGTATTTTCAAATTAGAAAATTTCAGACTACGGTTGACTGAGTGTTTCTGAGCCTGTTAAAAAATCCGGGTAACTAAATATCTACATCACATCTGCAAAATTAGCTTCTGCCTATGCTGGTGTATATAAAATTATGATTTTGTTTACTATGCTTAAAAATTCTTTTTTCCTAAAAAACCCCACAGTAGTATCTGGACATAAAGTTAGTCATAACTCCTCAGTTTTTGTTTTCATATTTCATCACTTTGGTCTTCCCTAATACCATAATCTTCAACTTGCCAAGCACCTTTTTTCTTACAAAACATTTTACTGTCTTCCTCTAGTGTTAAATATCAAATGCCCATTTAATACCCTTACCTAGCTCATTAAAAACCACTTTCCAGGCTTTTTTCCTAGTTTCTGTGAAATTAAGCAAAAGAGCAATGTTTAGACACAACTCTTTCTGTATGTCTACAAAAACTCCCACTAAGGCTCCTCTCTTTTGTGTTAATGTTAGAGAAGCATGAAAGTTTTTTAAAAAACCCCTCATACAATTAAATAAGCCATTTCTCTTAAAGTATTTTTTTCTTTTTCTGGAAGAAGTGAAAAATATTTTCTTCTTGACCTCTGTATTAACTAATACATTTTCTGTTATTGTATACAGCACCTCCTTTACTTTCTGAATTCACATCTACTGGAAGTATCATCAAAGCCTCTGTATAGTCAGCAAAACTGTAGACTTCATCAAAGAAAACAATGCAAAGTTTATAAAGTCCCATGAAAATTGATACATATGGAAAGTTTGCTGTAAATTAAGTTGGGAAGACTTGTGTAGAAAAATATCTGAATCTTCAGTGTTCTGTTTATCTGATACTGAGGCTTCAGTGTTTACTTTACATCAGTCTGTGTTTACAGTGGGTTTGTGGACATTAGATTAGATAGCAGTAAGATCTGGAAAAGCCTGGGAAAAAATGAACAGTTGACTTCTTATTTATAGAAAACTCTTAAACTGTCAGTAACTTTTCGCTATTGTAATGACTACTAAATGTACGTTACAAATAAGGGGAAACAAAGAAGTTTTAGCTGCTGAACAAAATAAATCAGTTCAGAATGAATCCCTTTCAGGTTTTTGTTGTTGTTTTGGTTTGTTTTTTTTTTCTATAGCTATAGGGTATTCTTTTTAAGGCACTCACATCCAGAAGAGCTCCTGCCCCTTTCCCCAGAGCCTGAAAAAAATGGACTAGAATTTGCGGTTTGAAATCCTAGATTAATGTCCTGTCTCAAATGTAAAAATAAAACAATTTTATAATAATAACTAATATTTTAGAAGATTAAAGTTCAAAATTACTTTCTTGATTCAGTAGAATGATTTGAACTAAGTCCCCTGCTTTCTAGGTAAATGTCCTTCAAGGTGAACAAGGTATTTTGAAGTAAGTACCTCCTGGTTCCTGTTGTCAAATCTGTTTCACTTGCTCTCGTGGAGACCAAGCAATCAAGGCAAACTAGAAATTAGTGTTAGGAGAGGCTGTGAGCAACTGAATTAAAAATGTAACTGTGTGTGGAAATACTGTGTTTATATACATCAGAAACAATTACTTCTGTGTATGAAGTACATTATAGCAAAAACATCCTTTGACATTTAATGTGTCTTTTAACCGTCTATAGCAACTGTGTTAAATTCTGTAACTGTGATTTATATCATTATGCATTTAAGCTGAGGCTTTTTTTTTCTTCAAGGCTTTAACAATAGTTAAAGAAAACTGAAATATAAGATACAAGGTATTAATAGGACACAATATATGTCCACATGTCAGGCAACTGATTTGGTAGATAAACCACAAAACTTAGAGAGCAATTTCTGAGGTGTTACATCCTGAGTCTTGAAGCAAGAAAAAGTTACTCAGAATCCCCAAAGACACTGAACAGTTATTTAGAGAACTAACTTAGTATTTTCTCCATTTTGGAACAGATCAGTTGCAGTTTGTTTGCAAATGCCTTAAAAGATGCATGAAAGATGAAAGAGCAGACCCTGGATATCTGTGCAGATATTAATATACCAAAGTATTTCTGTTTCGCCTACAACTTTGTGAGCATAGCAGCAGCAACTTTGGACCTACTATGTACATCCAACTAGGAAAAGACATCAAAGATTTCCAATCTTTGACTACCTGGAAATCTTATGCCCCAAAGGATTTTAAGTAGCAGAGCAAACTATTATTTTTGTGATAGCACTAATAGATCTTCTGAGGATCCTTAACTACCTTGTAACTTGCTACATCGATGAAAGGTTTACCAGAGCCTGGTTTTGAGGACTGAATATCATTAACGTTCCACTAACAGGAACACAGTAATTGTAAATCAGTCAGAATCCCCAAAGCATTGGCCCTTGTGCAGGAAAAGAGAGCTGAATCAGGATTGAGATAGTATGGGAGGTGGCTCGTAGAGCCTCATCACCACACTGTTACAACTTCTTGAAGACAAGAAAAGCTCTGGTCTGGGGACTGTGTCAATAAAGGCAAAGCTTTACTGAAAAGAAAAACAAACAAACAAACAAACTTTGTGTTTCTGAACAGTTCAAATTGTTAATTTTACCCTTTTCTACCCTATTTTACCCTTTTTTACCCTGTTCTACCACCTAGAAAGTAAACTATGAAAGTTCTAGTACAAATGGATTTGATGAACAATTGAAGAATAAGCTTAATTTTTTTTTTCACTTTTGATGTAATTTTAAGCCAAAAATACTGGTTGTGGTCTGAGTCTGAAAGGGGAATTTGCAAAATCACCTAGTCTTTGTATTGGCTAAGGTGAATAAGTCATGTAGAATCTGCAAATGAGAGGCCTTTCTCCACAGAATTTTAATCTAAACTGATAAATCCTGCTTCGCTTTGTACATGACGCAAAATGCCGATAGCCAAACAATTAAAAACTGCACTATAGTGCACAATCATGCACTGGCAGATGGGTAAACTAGATGACCTAATAAGCCCTTTCCACTTCTAGTCTCCAAGATTATGTGAGTATACTTGAGAGTAGTCTTTTTATTAAAATGCCAAACTGAAGATGAGCTTGTTTAGAAAATTGTCAATTTTTGTAAAAGACAGGAATAATTCTCCATGCAGGTTTGTGAGCTGTTGATGCAGCATTTGATGGCACCCAGAGCAGTAGGCAATGTCTACGGGCAGACCAAACCAGAGAGTTGTTTTGACTACAGCATACAGCAAACCTAATCAACATTTCCCCCCTATATGCCAGGGGTGGAACAATCGAGAACAGCATGACACATCAACTTTTTCAGTTTTCAGTAATCTGGGTAAAGTTTTGTAATGGTTCACATAACACTGGATATAAATGCAATGCTCTCCTTCACTTTGCTACTTTTATTAGAAATTTAGACTTTTAGCATACTGTTACACATGAAGAACAGTCAAAATAATCCTTTGCTAAATTACTTTACAAGTTCTATTAAAATGTTTCTTTCTGCAACCCTTCTTTGTAGCATACTAACAAGATGAAAATTAAAAAGCGTAAGAAGACTTTACAGGGATTTGTGGACTATTTAGATTTGGAGTGTAAAATCAAGTTAAACTATCTGGTTACATTTAGCTTAATTGTTTTACTGGAGCTCTGGAGCAACTGTACTGTTGCAAATTACATCCCCGCTCAGGATGGCTGCTGGTCATGTTCTCATCGCCTGGGTTAGAATCCACTGATTTAATCCTTTCAGGAACTATTACATGGTAGATGCAAGCCTGTTTCTTGCATGGTACATATTTTGCTCCTCAAAAGAAATGTGCCTTCCTTGAAAACTCACTAATGTTTACTTTGGATGATTTTCATTGCAAATAAGTGATGTGGAAATCTTTGTACAATGATTGTGAAATTTTCTTCGATAAAATTCCTCCACTTTTTGTGTGTCCCCTGATTTCTGACTAGTCCCAACCACTACCATATGGTGATGTGAGTTGGCTAACACTTTAGGAAGGCTCTGCCTGGCACATATCTCTAGGTGAAGTGGAAACACAGCACTTGAGTGAAAGCAATGAAAGTTTGATGGACATGAGCAGGCCACAGAAAGATGTGAACAGTGTTACCATACTCTAAAAATGATAACAATATTCAGCTAAACATGTTCTATTTCAGTCAGACTTTGTGCCATAGATGTTTTGTTTCTCTGAAAACTTCCTACCTGCTTTCTACCTGGACTGCATGGCTGCTGAGGAAATAGTGCAACAATTTTTGTTCCAAAAGTCCACAGTTTTACTAAAACAGGATCCTTAAAAACTGCTTGTGTCCACTATGTTCCACTGATAATACTTCCACTTTCTACTGCCTAGGTAGTACTTGAAATATGAAGTGAACGTAATGGTGCTCCAAGGTACAACAGTCAGAAGTCCGATCTTTCCTCAAAGACTAGGCACAAAAAGAGCTACTAATATTAGGATATGCTAGAGCTCATTCTATACACGATTTGGCTCAAAAGGAGTGAATAAATTACTAGGCATTACCATTTCTGGTTCCTACTTGCTACTTTTTTTCACTATACTGTAAACCAAAAGTCTGGTAGCACTTTTCACATGCAAACTTTATGACCCTCAATTACAACACCATATGCTGCCAGCAAGAACAACAATCTTCACCAGAGACAATGAATGGGTTCTTTTTTTATTGCAGATCCCAACACACAATTGCCTGTTTTTTTTTTAAATTTCTGTGCCATCATTGGGCCCTGTGGAACAGTTTCTGGATTGGAAGATGTCTATGTAAAGCCAGGTTTCTCAGATGAGGCTCCTCTGCAGCTGTGAGCTGCTACAGATTATGATAATGCACGGTGTGGGAGCATCCTCTATACAGACTGAGGGGTGGGTTTTCAACATTGAATACCACGAAGGAAACAGCTGCTGCTGCTTGATTTGGCAAGAAACACATTTATTAACTTCAAAGATTTCTAAAAGATGTTGATTTAGAAATCAAGACTCAAAGTTTCAAAGTAATAGGACTACATTACAAACTCATGTATCCTATAAATATAAACAGTTAAATTAAGGCTACTCTTGAATCTAAGGCAACATGATGTGGTCTTAAAGGATTGTAGTTCTTAGACCACATGTTTTCTGAGGGGATGTGAGATGCTACCTAAGGGAAAACATATTTCCTGACAGCGTGGGTAGCAATAGATTTTATATTGAACCTTTTGTAAAGCTCTGTGTTGTAGAAGCCAGTCAAAAACAATACAACTCTTAGCTTTGCTAGATAGTACTGCTCCTTGAATTGGTATTGATTTCTTTTTTAGAGAATAATTCTCCACAAGGATGGTCAAGGAATAAGATTTTAGTAAATGTATATTTTAAACCAGATACCATCTCACTATTTATTTATGATCCCTTAGGATATAAGAGTTGTTTATAAAACACACACAGAGATTTTCACACAATGAATATCTTCATAGTCACACTTCATAGTCCACCAATCAAGAATTAAAAGTAAATAAACACTGTTACACATTATTACATGGGTACTTATGTATCCAAATCTCTAACGTGGTAAAAGCACATGAACTAATCCAATGGGTGATATTGCAAAGCATTAAACTGAGTATCAGTACAACAGAAAATAAAAGGAGACACTTGTCTCATTTCTGATGCTGGACTCCACACAGCATTACAGTACACATGTGTAGGCTGGGAGTAGATTTAAGCAACCCTAAATCAGAGGTGATGGTGAAATGACAACTTGACGATGGGCAAAGAGAATACGTAACCAGCAGGTAATGTCAGACTATGCAAAACCCATTCCCTTAAAACAATACTGAATTGTGACAACAGCTGTAACTAGTCATAAGGCTTATGTCAGTCTATCAAAAGAAATGGACTTAATTTGAAAACACAGACACGACAGAAACAACAAAAATAGCCAATTCAGCGTCTTCTCCTCAGGCAGATTAGACAGAAGTTTTAAAGCAAAATGTACTCATCATTTAAGGAAACAGAATAGGACTCAACTAACTCAGAAAACAAAGGGTATGAGATCTAGGAGTGGTTGACTACTACTTTTTGGAGCAGGATTACTCTACTGTGAAAATTTCAGGGGCTCAACGCTTTAATATTCTCAACTGCATGCCATTTAACCAAAGAAACAAAATAAATAAAAGCAAATCATCATTAGCCCTTTAGTCTTGTATAGAATAAACAAGAGTATGAAATGGGTCTATTCAGTAAATTAAAAGAACAGGATGAAAATTTTTTTCTGAATTACAGCCTTTGGAATGAATTAAAATAACATACTGTGCATATTTATGTGGTCTGTGTCTCGCTCGCTCTGTCTCCGTAGCAAATTTCATCTGCTGTCGGCTTCTATGCAGGCAGACTACTTCTTCCTGTCCTAAGCTAATGACACAAAGTCATTATTAAAAAGGACTCTCCTTTTTTATCTAAGAGCTTCAATTTTATTCTGTTTTTACATATTCTAATTTTTGCAATTCCTTGTAATTGTGAAAAACAATACTATGTGTTATTCCTACCTAAGTACACTGACAGCAGTAACAGCAACTTTTAAAATGCCTTGGTCTTGTTCTTGTCACCATTAATTGTGATGTACACAAAGCCCTACAAAACCTACGAACTCAGTGCATGTTTTATTTCTGCAATCATAAATATATGGTTACTACATTATATACTTCTGTATCCTCTATAGTACATAAGTAATTTCCTTTATTCCCTCCCCGTTTCCCTCCCAGTATTCCCTGAAGTAATCTGCTGTCATGAGACTTTGATTTCAATTTTAAGAACTCAGTAGTGAGAGGGACTGTTTCACTGTGCTTCAGACAGACATCCAAAATCTGGAATGCTTTTTGTTATAGTAACTATTGATTATTTATTTATATTTCCATGTAGTCCTAGAGTTGCCCATTAAGATTATTAACACTTGTAAATTTAAATGAGCTGTAAATACTAGATGCCCGGAAACTTACCCAACTCATAAATATTTCTAGCCATTTAAGACTAACATACAGACTAGCATTCTCCTCGTGGCCTTATTTCATGAAGAAACAAACATAACAGGAAATCTAGGTCACAGATAAGAAAACTGTCACTCTCCTTGGTAAAACATCTTTGTAAATATGTGATATGTTATGTCCAGCTCATCCGTTAAGAGGTGTTTTTACAGAATTATCAGGGAGTTGTGATTCAGTGCTGAGTTAATTAGTCTGACTGGTGGGTCATTACTCCGTAACTTCACTGAACGTGTTACGTGGTTAGAAACACATTTAACTTCACTTAACATTGCCCTTTTAACGATGAACCACTGTGATCAGGGATTTTTCTGCAAAATACAGTATACACCACTTACTTATAACAAGAACATTATTTTCACTATATTGGATCAGACTAAAGGTCCTTTTAGCCCCATATTCTAGTTTGAGCAGTGATCAACAGCAGATATCTTGAGAAGAGTATTAGGGCAGGGCAATTACAAACTGATACTCTCCCAGAGTAAAATTGCTTCTAGCGATTTCCAGCTAAGGGATTTCCTTAGGCACAAATGGTGTTTTGTGTTTAATTGCTTCCAAATGTGATTTTCTTTTTTTTTTTTTATCCCGTAAATGCTCCGGGAGCATTCTAAATCTATACAAACAGCATTCAGAGCATCCCATGGCAAGGCCCACAGCCTTGCCAATTTGAACTGTGTTATTTTGTGTGAAGAAATAATCCTTTTCTGTAGTTTGATACTGCCACTTGCTAGTTTCATTCAATGCCCTCTAGCTCAGGGCAGCACAGAATCATTCCTTATTTATCTCTTTCATTCATCTTATTTTTATAAACCACTACAAAAGCTTCCTCCAACCATTTGCCTGTCCGACTGAGGAGTGTTAGTCAAATCATTGCTCTCTAGAGAACGTGGGATCTCAAAGCCTTCTCTGGCAACTGGGAGACAGGGGTATAAAATTGCTCTTTGCTCAGGCAACAGGGACCTGGAGAGAAACAGAACATTTCCCTTCCCTTTTTCCCCCCCCCCAAAGAGTTCAGCTTATCACCTGTATGATCACTGTTTGCTGGAGAGAAGATTGGTCATCATGCCAGGAATGAGAATTACCCTCTGACTTTTGAGACAAACTTGCCACAGTGATGGCTGGGTCAGAAAAGGGCAGAGAAGTGCCAGAATATTTCATGTAAACTGCACCTGAACTTGTTCTTTTCAAAATCGTTGCTCCTTGTGACTTGTTTTCTTTTGTTTGTTTTTGGGGTGTTTTGGTTTTTGTTTTTTGGTTTGGTGGTTTGTTTTTTTTTTTTAGGTCTTTAAAAATTATACCGTAAGATTGCATAACCATAAAGGTCGCATGACTGTTTGAAATCTTTATGTTACATACAGGTTCCAAACATTTAAAAAACAGAATGAGCAGTTTGGTACTATGGACAATAATGACTACAAAGTCCAGAATATTTTCTTTTGCAAAAATTAGCTGTTTTGGTTATGGTCATTGGAAATAATTGGGCTGAAAAGGAATCATCCGACACACTCCTCAGAAGATACCAGAACACAAACAATAATTTTCTGAAAAGAAAACCTAACAAGTTATATGTAATTGTTTCCTACTGTGTATTTCAGCATCATATAATGAATTCTTTCACTCTGTTCTTTCAAAATACTTCCTAACTTTTCATTTATTTCTCAACATTTAAACTTCAGGCTAGTCATGAGCTAGAGCTTCAGCAGACGTCATTCATACTGAATGACAAAGCTGGGGTATCATCCCTTCTGTCTGTGTGCTGCCTCAGCTATACTTCATCCTTTAAAGTGAAAGGGATATGGACATCTCAGATCCAAGCCTTATCTGTTTCAATTCAGTTTTCCATTTCAGCCTCGGCTGCATACTCTGGCTACCTGTTTTCTGAGAGTTTTAAACACTAAAATGTTACTTAATGCCAAAAAAATGGCCAGTTTTAAGGAAGGAGAATCACCACAGGCTGCAAAAGCACGACCTACCACAAACGAGTCAGCTGGCCCCACCTTGGTTAAGCTATATTTTTCTACATTTGGCAAATTAGAGATTAGGATATAGAGGAAGAACAAGGATTTCAAAATGCTGAATGAATAATCAGGCTCAGATATCTGTTGGTACATGGATTTGTTTAATTATAACTTAAACACTAAGACATGTGTCACTTTAGAATTGCTTGTTCTTCCAAGGTTGTCAAAAGTTCAAAGTTGTTTAAATGAGCCAGTGCTCCTGCATTTTTTACTGACATTGCCTACAGTAAATGCAACAGAAAACTATGCTTATTGTTCTCAAAACTGAAAAATAAAATAGGAAATTATTTATGGCTGAGTTTAGGAAAAGATGCTACGGGAGTCTAATGGACTACAGAAGACTTGAGCCTTACTTTCTGAAATTGGAAATAAAAGATTACAATACTACAAAAATGATATGGGAAAGAAAATATACAGAAGTCCCACACAGGAAAGGCACCATAACACCAACTTTCCAGTTTCATGTGTCTTAAACATAGGGAGTTTATTTGCAGGAGAAAAAAAAAATAATTCAAAATGACTATCTATTATGTGAAAATTAAGAGCCCATCACCACAGGATACTGTGGCAGTCTTAACTCCTCCTGTTTTTTAGAGACACTTTGTAGCAGAAAGGAAGTTTAGCCTTACAGGCTTAAGCCTTAGTTGCAACGTGGGTAAATAGGAGAGGGGAGATTTTTGAACCATGTAATGCTAAAATCATTTAAAAAAAAAAAAATAAACTGTCTTTTTATTCCATGTGGGCTACTGGGATTTAAATGCTCATAAGAAACATAAAAAATGTCCCTGGTTTAAACATATTCACAAGTTTTCTGTATTATCTGTCAAGAGAAGACTTTTGCTCACATTCACCTTGAATTCCATTTCTCGGGTGTTGCTTCTGGTTTTTCTCCTTTTCTCTGTCTGCAGATTAATATACCAGGGAAGTTGCACAGACCTTGTTTGAGGTTGTCTTGTTTAGCTTTCCCATATTTCCCACTAATTCTGTAAAAACAAGAAAGGTATTATAGTTAAACAAGGCCCTAGAGTTCAGCAAAGCTTTAACACAATATTAAATACCTGGATAATCCCTGTTAGGTCTGGACCAACGTTTCACAAAAGTGCTCTGCACGGTCTAAAGCTCTACCTGCTGGATTTTCATCTAACCTATTTAGGCTAAATTTAACATCATCTGTTAGGCTAAACTTAATAGTCTAAATTAAATACTCTAAATTGAATTATTACAGGATATGAACAGTTCTATGCAAAGAAAAAAGTGTGTACTGAAAGAATGGGATTAAAATATTGACATCATGATGTGGTTTCACTAAATATTTGGTTAGATGCATCAGTGATAAAACCTGCAAGAAGAAAATACGGTACCCTACAGGAATACCCTGCTTTTTGTGTGCAGATAGCCCTTAACAGGCAACAGTGCTAGACAACACAGATAATCAAAAAAGTTATCCCTTCGAGCTCATGCAGACATTGTTCGCTATGTATGACACAATTAGCAGTAAAATACAAACACATAATCTAACCAGTAAAAGGTGTCCTTTCACATTATTATTATTTATTGTGTATCCTGACAACAAGAGACTAAAAAGGGGGCTAGGATAAAGGACTGCCATAACTATCAGCATGGTAATTCATAAATGCACAGCAGCTGGCATGGTCTAAGGGTCTTAAGGACTTCCCTGGTGTTCCAGTTTGGTAAGTACTTGAAAGAGAACAAGAATTTGTGGCAAAGAAGGAATTAAACTCTATGGATTTCTGAATGGCAAATGAACACCTGAAGTAAAAATCTTGCATACAGTAGACAAAATGTTTTTCCTCTCTACTTAATCCAAGATATTTCAGAAGTATGTTTTGTGAAGGCTGAGATGCTTTTAGGAGACACCAGAAGGAATGAATGGAAAGGTCAGTCTTGTGCAGCAGCAATAGTTTCTTCTGGAAGCCTCCTGTTTTGGAGGATTCATTACTTTGCTGTCTCTGATCAGAGTCTTTTAAATCAATCTATGTCAGCTGCATGGCTGCCTTCCATACATTCTGGCTCCATAGGAACAGGCACTGGTTGACCTGCCAGAGACGTGAATTGAAGCGTGGGAAGGTTTGTGTCCTATAAAATAATTCAGCTACACCAGAGAAAAGTAATAGCCTAAATCAGAGGAGTCCGTATTTTTTAAAGTGAATAAAGTGGTGAAATACCTATTGGAGAGGCTAAGACCCCTTTATAGCCACATTCATACAGAACTGCAAGGCTGCGATATGGGAAGCTCTAGCCACAACAGTGATGTTCCAAGCAATATTGAGATACTATCCTTATTCCCTACAGTAATGTTCCTTGCAGATTTTTATGCAATGCAGATAATAGCTACAGAGATACTATCCTTATTCCCTACAGTAATGCTCCTTGCAGGATTTTTATGCAATGCAGATAACAGCTACAGTTAATCAACTAAAAAATATATTTTAATAATGAACTGAAAACTTTGCAGTATCATTAGCCTTCTATGTTTTATTAGAGGCTAAAGTAGAAAGGCTAGAATTGTGATAGTGATCTTGCATTATCTTTCAATGTGCCTTCGTTGTAGTATCTCAAAGTGCATATGTACATAAGTCTTCCAAACATCTGTTAGAGGTGTGCTAATGGAAGAACCAGGTTTTAAATGGCATACCTGTGTTAACACAAAGTGTCAGGCAGAATAACAGGCATAGATGCCACAGCTCCTTCCTCTCAGCCATGTGCTTTGTTCCTAGCCAACTCTATATTAAAAAATGAAACTACTTTAGATGTTGCCTGTGAAACTCATTATCTACAGATGCAACAAATCTAATTTCAGGCAATCAGTTATTTCACATATAGATATTAATACATGCTGAAAGTTACCCAACTATATTTATAATCCAAATGACTGGTGGCTCTTAGCTATTTGTGGAACCAAAAGATGACGAGTGGGAAATTCTACTAGTTCAAAGGCAAGACAAAATAAAACAAAATCGTAAGTAAACAAGATACAAGAAAGAAGAATGTATTTAAACTAGTCACAGGGAGACTTCAGAAAAACCTGAGTTTTAACCGCTGTTAACAGTGCGGCTTATTTTTTTCTTTCTGCTTACCTGAAAGTCAAGCCAAAAGCCTTGCTCTTTAATTTGCACCTAGTATGAATTTTGTCTTTGCAACCTTGGAAAACATGAAGTATATACATATATGGATTCTTAAAGCATTTGAAGAATAAAGTTTATATACCTCCTGAACAACTTCACAAACTCAGAATTTCTACAGGATACTAGGAGATTTATAAATAAAACCAATTTACTTCAGAAAAACAGGCAATTCTTTCTACTCTTTACTAAGTATGTGAGTTTTCTCCGCTAGAACTCTGTGAAGACTCTTTTAGCATGACGTTTACCAAGAGAATTAGCTTCTGAAGTTATTAACTAGGGTCTGAACCTGACAGATACATTGTACATTCTAGAGAAAAGTTTGTGTGTTCGGTATCTTTTCGTTTTTGTCCATCAAAAGCTAGCATAAACTAGCTTAGGTTCCTGAGAGAAAAAACTTTCAGAAGAGCATTCTGAACACAGGGAGAAAAAGATTATTTAAGGAGCACAGGGGTCTAAAGAAAAAAACAGAAGCAAAGATAGAGTGAAGGAAAAGAGACAAGGAAGTCTGAATTATTCAGAGGACTTTGCTTTTTTCCTCTAAAGACTTCTGAGAGTAGATTCAGTCTTCTACATTAGTAACCAATGGCACATCTGTTACTTTTTGGCTAAGACTATACAAAATCAGGACAGGAGAAAGCAAGTAGAGACAATAAGAGAAAACAGAACTAAAAATATTTACAAAATATATATCTAAGTTTGGAATAACAACATTGCGGAATACATGAATAAAACACATTTCTTCTGTATTTCCGAAGTGATGAGTGGATTATAGCAAAGTATGCATAGAAGATACCTTTAGCATTTATAAACTGGTAAAAAGAATTTAGTCATGAAAATAATTTTCTCATGAAAATACAAAAGTTACAGCATTATTGTTTTGAGTTAGTTACGTAATAGTCAACTGTCCCATGAAACTCTGCTAGAAGTCCAATTTCACCTTTTCTTAGTCTGTGTCTCTTCATGTATGACCAAAAATCAGACAAAATTGAGTAAAGCTTTGCTGTGTGGCAAGAAAAAGGAGATCGTAATAGGATGAAAAATTGTATTTCCACTCATGCCTTTGTCTAAGATATGGAGCTAACTTCCCAGTAATGAAGGATGAATGCAGTACCCAACTCAGCCTGACAGCCAGAAATTCTGAGTGGCTTGAACTGAATCATGGTCTACTGTAAAAGTATGTAATGGCAGCAAACATCTAACGTCTGTCTCACTCTACAAAGAAATGGAATACCTGAACATCTTCCCTAACCTGAGCAGAGCCAAGCTTCTGCCCACAAATTCTTACCTCTGCATGGATTTCCACTGACATCATTGGACTGTGTAGGTAATTGTCCATTCAAACAGATTTATCTGCAGGTTATGGGCCAGAGTTTGTGTCTGCTGGGTTGTCTGGTTTGCTCTATTCATCTGGGAGTCTTTTCAGTTTTGGATATTAAACTTTGCTGCTCAGCCCCCAGAAATTTTTTCCTTCTCATTCCTTTCTCCACTGACTGCTGAATTCTTGGGATGGAAAATGCCAGACAGAACTAGATTTTCTGAAAGTCATACTTTGTGAAGCAAGACTTTGGCCTTATCCAATGCCCACTGAAATCTTCCTATGTACAGAAAGGAAGAAAAATACATGACACAAAGAACTAAATTCAGATTTAGACTTAAAAAAAAAAATTATCAGAGAGAGATAATAAATGCTACGAAGACTGTTTCAATATCCAGGTGTCACCACCTCTGTTAAAAGGCATCCCTGGAAGAAATTCTAGTCCTATTGTTCCTTCCCGTGTTTCCAGCAAAGCAGTAAATCAGAATGTGCTACTTGGAAAGTTACTTATAGAAGTCCAGGTTATTTGATGGCATTTACAGAGATTTGGCTCATACTTAAGTTATATTCTGTACTTAAGTGCTTAAGAAAGAGAGATTCATGCCGTGATACTTGGTAATTATAAGCAGTATTAAAAGAAAGAGGAATTTTTAAAACAAGAATTCCTTGCGATTTTCATAAATTTGGAAAATAGTCTCCTAAATGACAAAATAATGCATCAAGACACCTTGTATTTAATTTATGCTTTAAAAAACCCCACAACCAAAACCCCATTAAAAGCCCCTTTTCAGGCATGCTTACTTCTATTACTTGCAGACAGAGTGTTCTAATGAGAGAAAAGAGAATAGAAATGTTTGCCTTTGAAGATTTGACCAGTTTTACATTCCTGAGCATTTTGCATTTGGTCCTGATTTATGATTTCAGAAGGTAGGAAGCTTGCAAAGTATTTTCTTCAAGTACTTCATTTCTACTCTAGTGGAATATCATCACAGAGTGTTTCCAGTTCCTCATTATGAGACTGGTAATTTTAAGAAGGAAATTAGTGAGCAGTAAAACTAATGATAAATTTCCATTATGGCTGTACTTTTAGAGAGACAGAGGAAAAAAACCACTAGGAGATAACCAGGAGCTGGTATTGAGCGTGACTTCTGGAGCACAGATCCTTGCACATCCCTTGAATAAATATCCAAGTCAACCCAAATACCTGCCTGGAAGCTATGACACTTTTAGCATTCATGGATACCCTGACTGATTCTTCCCAACCTCTCAAGTATTATGCTGTGTAGACCACTCTGAAGCAGGAACGGTTATCATGCAAGAGCTGAAGTCTGCCTCTTGGAGACAGAGCAAGCAGTACTTGCATGTCTTCTTGCTCTGGACCGTATCCAGAACATTCTGGCTGCATGACTTTAAAAGAGGTTCATGCTCCCTATGACCATACCACCAAAGGCTGCTGAAGTAATGCATGCCTGCCCTGGCGGTGCTCTCCTCCTGGCATAGACCTAGGTGACTGCTCTTCTGCAAGTGCTGCTGTTTCTGTCTCACTCCCATTTGGCCTATGAGTTATAGACACTCAGCTTGCCAGATTACAACTCTGTGCTGTAAAAGTGTGTTTTTTACATTTAGTTCGCTTGGCCAAATATCTCTGCTGTTCTCCAATCACAATAACTGTTAAAGTTTTAAAAACCAGAGAATAGAGCTGATGGTTATACTTGGCTGATATAAGAGGTTTCCTGTACCTCTGCAATAGTCACTTTTAATAACAAAAAAGCAATAAAAGATGCAGCGACTGAGAAATCACATGTGGAGGTGGACTTAAGCCACAGGATTCACGCCTGTGTTATATTTCAGTTCCTTCCCATACAAATTTGAGAATGTTTAGCTCTGTGATTCAGCTCATGGTGAAGCGAAGAACCATGACTTTCAGTTGACAACACTGAAGTCCATATGAAGATGAAAACTAGGGTTTAACCTCTTCTCCTTTGCAGTAAAAAGGCTTAATGCAAATTAAAGTGGTGCTGAGCATGAAGGCACTGTGAAGGCTGAAATTAATGTTCACATCTGTCCGTTCCTCCTCCGTTCCCATTCACACTGAGGTGTAAAACTGCCTCAGAACATCAGATCTGACAGAACTATGTTGTCACGAGACAGCATATCAAAGCAGCAGCTGTAGCTTCAGCCTGGTTTCCCCTTATGTTTACTTCTGATGTAAACTGGGGAGTGGTGGTAACTGAAAGCAGAGTAATAGGAAATCTTAAGAGAAATGTATGATATTTGTTTGGGATATTCTCAGAGAAAATAATGTTTTTAAAGTGATGGAACCTCAGACTAATTTTTTTCTTCCCAGATGCCTATTTTCACTCAAACATTTTAAAATTGTTTCTTTGTCTTTGTTCATCTTCCATCTTGCTTCAGAGGAATTTCATAGGGCCTGTCTAGACCCAACATAAATCAAGAAGCCTCATTTCAAAGTGTCACTGTAACTCCAAGGTAGACTTGCTACTGCAACAAATTACAGTTGTTAGTGTGTATTAAAAAAAACAAAACCACACCACAACAGACTCTCAGAGAAAATTTTAAATTGGATTTTAATTGATATAAGCTCTGAATATTTAGGACACAAAGTCCTACTGGTTTCAGTCAAATATGGCCACCTACGTAAGAGTGAAGTACTGAAAGGATGTGAATCAAAGTCATTCTATTTCTTTCTCAACTGCTTGTCAAGAAAAGATAGGGTAAAAGAGAATAGACGCATGCATCTGTTCAGTTGCTAGAAGGAATGACTTGTATGGCACATTTGGGAAGTAAAAATGAAAGAGAAGCTTGATCATAATGCCCAAATATACCACTATATATGCCAAAAATCCAAAATGTTGAACAAAATTACTGAGATAAACAATTTAACTTTAAACATCGTATTGTGTAAATAGACAAGAGAAAAAGAATAAATGAAGAAAAGTACAGAGAGGAGGGAAGGAAACCAAGTACACTTAGAAAACGGCCTAAATTAAATGGTAGTTATACCCGGCTTATGTCTGAAATTATAAACCCTTATGTAATACTGAAGCACACTTAAAATTATTTAGTAAAATTAACTTTGGTTCCAAGTAGAAAGCTAGGAAATATTTAAATGTATGCAAATAAGAAAATATTCGGATTTATTAAGTTTACAGACTGTGAGAATGTATCTTTGTCTCCTACGTGGCAGCTTTGAAACATAGAACAGAGAGACCTCATTTCATGGGGAATAAATAATGAAATAACCTAAACAGATTTAAAGTAGTGTTAATTCCAGGAATAAATACAAGAATTTTATTTTGTGCCCCTGAAGACATCTTTTCCAAGGTAAAGCATAAAAAGTAGTAGTGTTTTTTTCCCATTACTTGATTTACATAACATAGACTTCAGAAAAAAAAACAAACCAACAAAACAAAACAGGCAAAAACATTTTAAAAAAGCTGAAACAGAACGTGCATTGCTTGAGGGAAATGAGTTGATTCCATAACTCAGATCAAGTAACTTAAAAAGCTACAAAGAAGCTAGGTAGTCACTTCTCTGACCGCTGGGTAAGAAAAACTCTCCGTGAAATTATTTGTATCTTGCAGTAGAAAACCAGGTGGTAGGCACTTTGAATCTTGCTTTTACATAAATTTTACTTCAGCCACACATAAAAGATTTCATTGAATTTCATTAGTGTCCATTGACACCAGTGAAGCCAAAACTGGGCTAAAGGCATAGTGTGCAAACAAAATCCATCTAAGAGCTTGAGAGCTGTAAAAAACAGTTTGGATGGCAATATTGTTTACAAAAAGTATTGCTTGTCCGTATATATGGACTGCATCAAGATTTCTTTTAAAGCAAGCCATGTTTCTGAAAATCAAAATCACTCACAAAGCTCTATCTCTTTATTAAGTCTGATTTGGGCTATTGCGATTTTAAAGGCCTGACAGAAGGACCATAACAATTTTAGTGCTTCCATTTTAAATAATGGCTTATATAACTTCAGATGTCATTACAGTGACAATATCATTTCTATAAATGTTATATATATAGCACATTACTTTTTCAGATCTACTATGCAGAGAGGACTACAAATGAAAAAACCATTTCATGCTAATGGACATTAGTCTCTCAGTACAGGTGTCCTCCTACTTGCACAAATGGCAAAGCTGTGGAGACTGCAGTAGGATTAAACAAAGAATCTTTGGTATACAGTGGTGCTGATGAAAGCACTGAAAAGTCCCAAGGCAACCAATGGTGAAAGTTTCTTCCTAGAGAAATAAAAATATGAGTTCTTTCAGGATGATAAGGAAATGGAAATGGAAATCTGCAATGGCCTACCTAAGGCTTACAGCAGAGCTTTCCTTAGAGCTTTTGAAAATAAACCTGTATGAACAGAAGGCAAAAGTAGTCCCCTGCAGTATGTACGTGTACTCCTGCACGCATCTTCCATATAGTAATAGGTAACTCTTTTGGCCTTGTTTAAATTACCACAACTATTAAAACTGGAAAGTTCTCAACTTCTAAAGAATGTGTTATATATGCTCCTATAGCACGTAGTGCATTGGGGCTGCCTTGTGTTTAGTTGTTCAGCTGTTTAGTTCTTGGATCAAAATCAAGTCTGGGTAGAAAATAGGCTCCAAGTTATCCAAATGAAGGCAGTTCTAGGCACGCAGGGGATCAATGTGCTGGATACATAAGGAATTGTAATGTCAAACAAGAAGGTGCCTAGGTGATAGCTGCCAGCAGCTTTCACTCACTCTCTCTTGCCTTTTTTTTTTTTTTTTTTTTTAAATAGAGTTTTGGTCTTAGAAGGCTCAGTTTACCTAGGTCTTTCTTGGGGTCCTAAGCACTACTTAAGATGAGACTGACATTCTGATGCATATGACCCCAAGCCATCAGCACAGTCAGTCAAGCAATGCTTGAGAAAAATACAGCACCAGGAGAAGTAACATGAATTTGAAGTTCTGGCACTGTTTCTGTTTTGCTGATTTGGTGAAAGTTTGATCTCCTCTAGTCCTGACAGCCAGCAGGATTCAGAACCCAAAGGCTTCCATCCTCCTCCTAGCAGCAGCAGGCTAGGTACTGCGCAACTGTTCCTAATGAACAAGTATTTCCTTCCTATTTCATACAAAACTCTCATTTTTAAATCTGAGCACTGGAAAATTAACTGAATCACCATCTGTTACAGGGTCATACCGGCTTTTGACATTCTTGCATGCTTTTTCAAATGTCTTCTGAATTGTGTTTGCCATTTTGAAACTAGTATTAGCTATATCAGTGTATCTAATACACTAATGAAAGAGATGAAACAGTCTGCATTTATTAGATGACTTTTTACAAATTTTGATGTGCTATTATCATATGACTCTGAAAACTTTTGCACATACTCCAAATAGCTTATGCAACTGGAACACATGAACAGAGCAAAAGTCCAGTGTCATGCTTAAGGTTTGCTCATATCCAGAGCTGACCTTGGAGTGAAACAGAAAAACAGAGAAGTGTCTCTTAGAACAGCCCTCATATAAATCATACAAACCTCTCATACTCTGTAACAAGAATTGCTTGTTCAGGAAGCTAAAGTGTTTATTTAAAGTTGCATGTACATACATGAAAAATTCAGACCATAATAAGATACCCTATTTTCTACCCTGCTTTGTTAATCAGTTATCTATCTTAGATAAAAATAAGCATTGATTTACTCGTTGAACTTTGCTTAAGACATTCCAGACTGAAGCTAATACCACAACTAATACAAAATATGAAAGGCAAACCAAACAGACTCTAAAAAAGAAAAAAAATGTGCTTAAGACTTTGCATTTGCTTCTCAAAATTAGTCATGCAGAAAGTGGTATGATTCTCAAACCATGTATTTACTACTCCTAGCCAGATCAACAATTTGCATTATTTCTAGTGTACAGCATGGGAAGCAGAGCACACAGATGTATGCCTGTCAGCTTTTCCAGTGCAACACACAAATATTTTCCTTCCACAGAGAACTAAGTCCTTGACTCAGTGTCTTAGTAAGCAGACGTTATTCATTATAACACAACACAGCTGTAATTCAGATCTCATTTACATCACCTTCTTTCAATGAGTCAAGCTGCACATTTAGATGAACAGAATACCACGTCCATAACACGTTTTATGGAAAAGAATGAGAAATTACTCATTTTTTTTAAGGAGTTCAAAGGGTTACAGAGATGGCTTTCTCAGCATGCCTAACCTAACTGCAATTAACTTACAGATACTAATAATGCTGTTTATGTATATGTCTAGCACTATCATGGCATATTGATTATAATGTTGAAGACTGAAGTCTGTTACCCCACATAGCCTTTACTATCGCTGTGCAAACAGCAAGGACATTTCCTTTCTCTTGCCCCAAGAACATGGAATATACTGAGTAGGGAACTATTTTGGTTTTGCTTCTTTTGCCAAAGGCTTATAATAATGATGGATAAAATAAACACAACAGCAGAATTAGTAGTGAAATAAGGATAAAAGCTAAATCAGTCTCTGCCTATTAGGTAAAATTCCCTATATCCACCAGAATAGTGGGGAGAGGTTTGCTAATGTTTTTAGTACCTCCTGTTACTTCTACAGCACAATGTGTTGAAAACATATAGTGGGTTCAAAGCACTTCTTAGCTATGGCTTTGAGTAAAACTGGGGCTTCAGCTCTATTAAAGTCAAAGTAAACACCACCCCTACCCCCTGCTATTATTTAGCTTTGATTCAGTTTGTGTTTAATCAAAGTCTCCTTGAAGTAAAAGACAACCTTAAGTAAAGTTGGAAAATCTGAATGAATTCAGTAAGATTCACTATTTGATTTGTGCCTAACATGACATCAGTATGTAACAATACAGATCGATCTTAACTTTCTGTGATTTTATAAGGTTTCTGTGCTTCCATTTGTAAATATCAGATGATCAACATTACAATAATGAAACACATAAAAGGAACAGGTGTTTGAAAATGATGCTCCAAAAATGGCTCTGAGAAGGTAGACTACAGAACCCAACATCAACATTAAAATGCACACAATGGGAAGCAATGCGCACTGTGAGCCACAGCTGTTCCAGAAGGCACAGTCATTGCTTCTATGAACATTATCTAAACTTTCTAGAGCCTCAAGGCTCAATATACTGCGTATCATCTGTAAAACAGCAACCATCACAGATGGTTAAGACTAAGAAAGTCTTTCTGGTATGAAAGACATTTACCACTTCCAGTAGGAAATTTGGAGGTGAGGACCAGGCAGCCTCAGCTTTGCTGCAGGTCCCAAAACCACACTACAGTTGCTTGCCCTCCATCTCCTGCCACTACTGAAGGTGGCAGGTCTGGCTCAAAGCTGCTCCCAAAGCACATTCCTGCCCTCTAGCACAGTCAGGGCTCCCACAGTGCACAAAGCTCTCTGCGAGATGGGCACAGTACCATGGCAAACTTCCCTACGATTCAAAATGAAATACAATTTTCATTCTATTTCTTGCAATACATGTTCATGCAATTTCAGGAGGGGATGGAGGCCCAGAACAGGTCAGAGCAGCTTGCAAGGCAGTCTCCATAAACACCATACTGCACTGGCCTGAAGGACAAAAAAAAAAAAGAGGATTTTGGCTGGGCGAGGGCTAGGCAGTGTCAACTTTTCCACAGTACACCAGGCTTCTCTCAGACTCAGTAGCTATAGTATAGCAGCTATACTCAGGCTATAATGGCCTCTATCCCTGGTCTTGTAGACACCTATTAGGAAATGTAGCCCTAAGGTCAAGCAGTTCCACCTAAATATCAAAGATCCTTCATTTAAACCAAGGGGCATAAAGGTACATTTTTAATCTCCTTATACCAAGGACAGTGGCTGCAGGCTAAGAAATTTCAGTGATGCTTTAAAATTGTTCTGAAAGGTGAAAACCTGCCACAGGTTACAACCTTCAAATGCATACAAACAGTAGCAATGTGTACAATGCAATAGATGTTCCTTCAACTGTTCCAGGTGAGGGAAAGTCAGGATTTAACCAAGTATTCACTACACTTGGAGGCTAAAGATGCTGTGATCATCTCAAGCATAGCACATGCCACAAATGTGAAGGTTCAGTATTATTCTCAGGAGGGACTTGGATAGCTGATACTATCAGCAAGGGTGTGAAAAGTGTGTAAGACAATGGTCATACCACATAGTATTTAGGAGAGACAGTAACTCAGATGCACTGAAGCACCTGGGTTACAAATTCATATGGCATCATAACTATAGATCAGTGAACAATATGCTGACCTTCCAACTGAAACCCAAATCATAAATGCATGAGAATGGAAAAAATAACCAAACTTACAACTAGAATCCCCAAGGTCCACAATAAAATAGACCAATTAATGAATTTATTTATTACTTCAGTAAAAAAAAATATAAAATTAAAGAGATCTTCTATCAATTTTCAGAGGCAGTCTGTCCTACCTTATTTCAATCCTATTGCTTTGCCTATTTTAACAGCGTTAGTATTTTACATTCTGGTTATCTAAACAGATGAAGGTATCCATAAGCTGCTAAAGCTGACTGTATGAAATGCCTACATTTTGTCTTAACTAAGCAAAAGAAAACTAAACTTTTAAAGGCAAAGATTTTTACATTAAAATCGCTTATTTGAATGTTTGACACAGGGTCTGGCCAAAATGCAGGCAGTGTAATTCATACAATTCATTCATATATAGTTAGCTTAAATATATGCAAAACAAGTCCTGCCCAAACTCCTGTATTAATGCCCCTTAATTTTAACTTAAACATTCAAAAAACGAGAAGCTAAAGCAGAAGGACCAGCCTAAATCACACCCAAAATCTTTGCACCAAATGTGCTATCCTTTGAAATCATTAGAAAGAGTATTTAAGAGTTATATTTTCATAGACTAAGATGGAACCTGTGAACACTCAAGGTTATTTTCAGAGAAAAGATTTGATGACATTACTCTTAGGTCTTTCTGGGCACATATTTCGTAAAGTCAGCTTATAACTCAGCCTTATGGATTGGCAAGCAAATGTTAAGCATGCTGTTACCTTTTAGGATTTAATCTTACACAGCCTAATAGAAAGGATTTTTTCCTCCTCTATATCTCAGGACTGTTTATCTTTTCTCAGGCAGCTTCTGCAAACATGAAATTGCGATGGCAGAAGAAGTTCCAAACTTAGATTGTGTTTACTTTTTGTTCTGCAACTAATCAGACTATGGATTAGTCGTAAACCATAGGGGACCTTCTATTACTCCAGAAATCTACATGTTCAGGAAGCTCTTCAGAGGTTTTTTTAATTGTAAAAATTAAACAAGCTTAAGATTTCTCAACTTTCATTTACCAAAATAATTTGGGTTAAGTGGCAACCATCTGTCTTTTTGTGTAATGTAACATTTACACTTCATTCATGAAGATATATTGCCCTCCTGTTGTATTCTTGCAGAAATTGTACATTTGGCCAATGGGTCACAGCTAAACATTATATCCGACATATGAAAAAACAGGGAAAATCAGGTTTTGGACATAAAATGAAACTGCTGTATTGGATCAGAACTCCAACTATTCTGACTTCCATCTCTCATAGTAGCTGGTACCACTTGCTTCCAAGAAAAGCATAGAACATTCTTGCAGAAGAGCTGCAGAATAACAAACCATAAAATTAGTCTTTCCTCCTGATCTGTCATTGTCAAAGGTTTGTTTATATGCAACTGTATATAATTCCTTCCAAACTTTCTTTCTTTTTGTGCTGCAGTGTAAATATTTTGATATCTGTAATTTACTTCTGGGACTATAAATTAAAATCTGCGAAGTTTGTTCAGTAAGCATTTCTATTGAAATTTGAAGTAGAATATTTTGGGAAGCAAATAAAAAATTTAAATTCAGTATCTTGGAAATTGTCTATGGCAAAATGCCATGCATATGTAGCTGAACAGCATGGAGGTGGGTGCTCCTAACCTCCATTTCCAGCATTGCCTGTTACTACATTAAGCAAAGCAACTCATTCACTAAAAAGAGCCTACTTCTAGCACTTTATATGTAATCATCATTTACTTGTGTTTCTACAGTGTTTAGAACATGTATTTAACACTAGAAAAGGTAAGAAGATGAGTATTTTTATTTTTGTAAATATATCAGACAATTTTCTATGATAACGTAACATTAAACAACCCACAAAAATTCCCAGGTCTCCTCCTTTCAACTGCTTCTTTTCTTTGTTCTTCTAAGCAAAGCAAACATATTGGTTTTAACTCCACTCTATCCACCTCAGTTATAATTCCACTGCCTTCAGTAGACACTCCAGACAGGGCTCTGTCCTGTCACTTGCACTAAAGATGTTAGGCTCCCTGATGTCACTTTTCCCCCAGTTATATGTAAAAACTCTCATTTCCTCAGACTTCTTATTCTGTAAGAGAAAGATACTGTTCCAATACTCTTTTATACAGACTTGGTTGAGAAGAGTGAATAAAATCTGTACACAGGCATGTCAAACACTATGAAATTTGATGAAAGCAAACTAAATTCCTGCAAGCTCACCCACATTAAATAAGGTACAATTTACACACCACAGGAAAGGATGAAAAAGAAATAAAAAAAATTAGTTGCAGAGTAAAGAAGTGCATATACCTTTGTATGTAACAGTGCAACACACACTAACTGAACTACTTTACTTTTGGATTTAACCATCCAAAGTAACCTATGAAGGCTATCAGAATTTTACACCTACATCTTTCAAGCAGATGCCTGACCTAAAAGTTGTACCATCAATTTTGTCTTTTGTTCGGGCCAAGGACTCACATAGCAGGCAGGTAATTTGATAGTAGAGAAGGGAAAGGGTGTAATATTCACTGCAGAACATCCTCTCTCACAGAACTGCAGACTTCAAAGGCAAACCACCCTGAGTTCCAGATACTCATCTTGTACCCTATCACTTAAAATTCGTTAAAGCTACAGAAATGTACGGAGAGACATATATTCCTAAAGCTGCACAGTACACTGAGAATTTGATGGTTTTGCAGATTGTATTTCAAACCATTACTGTTTTAAAATAGTGGTTTAAAATAATAATTAAATTTCTGATGGGTTTTCCTTCATTCAGAAAGAAATTTGAACAATCTGAAGTAGTTACAGATAGGTATTAAGGGAAGAGGGTGACGCACTGCAATGGCATAATGGTTAGCGCTGCAGTCATTTTGAAGCTCAGAAGCAATTAGCGACAGGAATCCGAGTGCTATTTACTTTTTCTTTCAACATAAACAGATGGGACAAAATATAACATGTTTGGATTTACTCTTGTGAAATCACCGGTTCTGTCTTTAAAAATCATTTTCTATAGAGCGTCATGTTCCTTTCTGTTCACATGTTGTGGCCTTTCTTTTCTTTGATTGGGTGACTTTTGTTGTTAATTTTTTTCCATTAAATTCAGCTTTTTTTCTCGTTAATACTAAAATGCTACAAACGTCCTCTCTTATTATGTTCTAACCTGGGCTCTACTTATTCCAACACTTTATTGTTTTGCCAAATTGTTTAGACTGAAACAGAGTTGTAAGGAAAGAGTTTGGAGAAGCAGGGAATACATGCAGAAGCCCACCAGAAAGAAAAAGTCCCAATGACAGGTCATCCAGTCTATGCTTTTATCGGGGTATCCTAAGAGGCAGTCAGTATGCATCACATAGTGGACTGAAGAGGAACGGACTCCATTCCTTTTCCTTCCCTAGTGATTCTTAGGGATACTAAATCTGAGATGCCTCTTCCTTTATTTCCTACCATTTAATATTCACACTGTCTTCTGAGTCTCTCAAA